>NC_134495.1:29784884-29867384 GCF_040206685.1 Ascaphus truei
AATCCATACATAATGGACTTATAAAGTATTTTAGAGTTTTGTAATTATATAGAATATTAATATAAAGTAATTTCAAAGAAAGAAACAGGCTATACTATCTTATCTTCATTATAAAACAATATCCACAGACAGGACAAAATAAATAAGAACACAAAATGATCTTCTACTAAGACATGGCATCTATAAATTAAAGGAGGGGAAAACGTATTTGTATATTGCAGTAGATTTTTAAAAGGATTTTTCTGCAGGATCAGGATGCTGGTCTGTGATTAAATATTGATTTTGTGTAATTAGTTTTCATGTGAACTATCCTCCTTGCTGATGGCTTAGAGATTTCAGAAGTAGAAAAGAAATGGAATTGGACATGGAAATTATTACTTAGCAAAGTGACAGGGGAATGGAGAGCGAAGATCTGTTTGTTTGGCACAGTTTATAGGGACAGGAGAGAGAGAAAAAACACATTAAAATACAGTGCAGAGGACAAATTGACAGTTTATAATCTATTATACACACTTCCCAATTAAATTATAAAGTTATTCAATCATTATTTCCTTAACAACAACAACAATAAAAAAGGATCAAAATTATTCTTTCAAATCCCCAAACTTTTCCTCTAGTCAATAACTGAAGTTCCAAGGTGATTTTATTTAGGGAATTAAAGAGTTTGCTAAGCTTTATTTTAAAACAGATTTTTTTTTTGTAAGAAAGGTAAATAGTGTGTTTATTAGACACACAAAAAGGCTGATCTAAAAGTAATTATCAGTAGCCCAAGTCCGAAGGGGTTGTATCTCATTATATGTAACAATGATTTTTTTTTTTTTTTAGTTCAAAGTCAGTTCAAGAGGAGCAGTTTTCTCAAGATTGTGTGTTTGCAATAGAGCTGTTGGGAGTTAGTTCTTTGAAACATCCACATTGCCCCCCTAGTGCATAAAACAATCAATTTGGTCCCAGAAAAATACTAAGAAAGCAGCTAACTATTGATTCCTATCATTCATTTTAAATGGTTACTTTTATTTTACTGCTATTACATTTTTGCTATCTGCATTGGTTAACTTCAATAAATAAATAACATTTAAAGTCTTTAGTGCAGATGTGTGTGCAGAATATGGGATTTGCATCTGAGATTCCCTTCCCTAAGCAATCGTGTGTGTTTCCTGAAGATATTTCCTGTGTATATTCCAGAAATATTGATATCATGTATTTCAATGTAATCTGCTAAACATGTATTCATTTTAACATCAGAGCATTTCCATATTACATGTATTTGCATAGGTATCAACTAAAACCACTGAAAGAGAATGCATCAAATGTTTCATCACTAAATCCAAATGTAGCATCAGTTTGACTTCTAGTTGTATTTGTAATATTCTCTATGGTGTTAGTGCAGTTATGGACTCAACATACAAACTGCATTTTGAATTTTAATTAAAAAGGGTTGCAGTTCATTGAAAATATAACAATTTTCAATGTATATATATTGCAGGTATACAGTACTTTGCAAATGTAGGAATATATTTCTAGAGAAATATATAGAAAGCAAATACTCTGCACAGTATATATACTGTATAGATACAGTATATATACTTTTATATTACAAAAGATAATGTAAGAATATTTTAGCCATGAACATACATTAAATATATAGTCAAAACAATACACATATATAAAGAGAATCATACTGTATTTTATTTGACACACTTTATTTGCATGCATTGTATGTGTATGGTAATTACCTTTTAGAAATTGGAAATTAACTACAATATTGCAATGAACCCTACCTGTAAACCATCAAAGTCATTGATCAAATAGCGTTCATTTCTATAGGACATTTAAGTACATCTACTGTATTCCTAAATCTGTCGTAATTTTTCTATTTCCCTTTCAGCAGATCCAACATATAATTCTGTTATGCAAAAGGTCAGACATTTATTACATGGAATAAACACCCGTGAAAATCCTTAATGTATGTACAATCTAGTATTCATAGCTGAATTCTAGTATTTATATAACACACAAAGTATCCGCAATCCTTTACTTCTAATAGATGGCGCTTGTTGTAAATCTGCTTACAATATTAATAACTGATATTTTAACAGCAACATCACACCTGTTTATGCTTTTTTTTTATGAAATGATGGGTATGCTGCTTTAAATCTCTGATTGTGCCTCCTAGTGGTAGAACAAGGTACAGTTTTGCTTCGTTTATAAATACAATTAAGTCAACAATTTATTAATGTTTTACTGGTTTTGCCCTTGTTTAAAGATGACTCAAAATGAACTCACTTTCAGTTAACAATAAATAGATTTGATTTGCTTTATAACGCAGTATGTTAACAGTGCCGTTAAAGTGTGAATTGTATCGGCGAATGTATTAAATAACATTTCATATTGGCGTTGAGAGCCTTAAGTAAAATCAATGTCTTTATACCTCCTGTTTAACTTAATATCATGATATAGTGTCTACATTCCTGCAATAAAGAATATTGCATTTGTTATCCAGCACTGAAGAAAATAGTCGGAATATATATGTGTGTGTGTGTGTGTGTGTGTGTGTGTGTGTGTGGTGTGTGTATATATATATGTGTATATATATATATAATATATATATATATATATATACATACATACTTAGTTAAGTTATGGTGGGTAAAAAAAGTGACAAAAACACTCCACAGCAAAGCATATAGCAAATGGAAATATTACTGTATGCTCATTTGCATGTCTTAGACAGGTCTGCAACCCCGCCTTTCACCATTAACACCTAGCACATTATTACTACTTTGTACAAATGTTAACATGTTTATGATTTACTAGACTAGCTCTGCTGGAAATGAAATATGAACATGTTTAAATACTAAAATTGATGATTACATTTTTGTTCACATTTCCCAACGTGATTTACTGAAGAAAACCATATTATTTTTAATCAGATTCTGTGTGTGATCCCTGTACCCCACAAACTATCTCCTAATTGCATGGAAATGAACAAAAGAGAATGCACTGTACAGAGACTTTGAAATCGTTTCCTTACACAATCGTTCAGAGCAACTTATGGTAAATATAATGCAACGTGTTTTTTACTTATTTGGATTTTATATTATTTTGATTGTTTCAAAAATAATAATAGCCACATGCTTTCCTCGTCGGAAAAGTAAATGAACCCTTTTCCATACCAAAGCAAACTTGAAAAAACAACGAAAAAGAAGAAAAAAAATATGCAGACGGGTTTCTTTTACTTTAGCATTGCTACACAACCATAAACATTATTAGAATGGGAATTCATTTGTTCCATTATCTTCATGATCTCGTATGTATCATTAGGTTCCAGCTTGGAAACAAAATGGCGTAGCACAGGTTTTACAAACAACAGCAGCTTTGTTAAAAAAAAAAGTCATGTTTTAATGAGATAGATTATACACGTGATGCTGTTTTCTGCACCTGCAATATGTCAATAAATAAACTACCGTCAGACTAATATGTTGAAACAATTTGGGGTTTACTTGCAAAGTTAAACATTGTTTTATTTCCTATCGCTTATTTCCGTTCACTTAAAGCAATTGTTTGTTTGTTTTTTAAACCCCCCAAAAATTAGCTTCCTAACTGTATTAATAAAGGAATTAACAGTATTAATAATAAATAATAATGAATGGACAAGTATTCGTCGCCGTTGCGATAGCAGTTGGCTCTTGTTATTATCTGGAGCTGGTTTTTAAAGCAGGATCAACGTCACTTTGTTTTAATTTACCAGAGGGATGTTAATTGTGTATCATCAAAACCAGGGCAAACGAGAAAAGTAGTTCAAGAAACAGACGGGCATCTGGAACTACTGCCCGTCCAAGTATTTGCATTTCAGAACATATAAAGCTGCAAATCACCTTGCAGTACAGTTGTTTTCTAAATCAAAAGTTACTTGGAAAAGTTGACGGCTAAACCCCCGATGGTTTTCCTATAAACATTTCTTCTTGTGGAATCCATGGTCTGTCTGTCTGTCTGTCCTGTCTGTGTCTGTCTGTGTCTGTCTGTGTTCTGTCTGTGTCTGTCTGCTGTCTGTCTCTGTCTGTCTCTGTCTGTCTCTGTCTGTCTCTGTCTGTCTCTGTCTCTCTCTCTGTCTCTGTCTCTGTCTCTCTCTGTCTGTCTCTGTCTCTGCTCTCTGTCTCTGCTCTCTCTCCTCTCTCTCTCTCCTCTCTCCTCTCTCTCTCTCTCTCACTCTCTCTCTCCTCTCTCTCTCTCTCTCTCTCTCTCGTCATGCTTAGAAAGTCTGAACGAAATAATGGTTTAAGAAAACAGAAAAAAAGGTCACGGTATATGACCTCTGTATTCAAAGTAGCTCAATGGAATTGTACCCAGTTGGCTCGAGGGTATAACTTCGTGAGTTGGGAAAAATCGACATCATGTTATATACCCTTTCTTCAAGACCTAAATTATTTGAACATCGCTGTATAATCTCTGGGGGGGGGGCGGGGGGGTGGGGTTCACAAATATATGGTATTCTTTTAACAGGTGACAGTGACCTGGGCTATATTTCTCCATTAAATTCATTTGCCCAACAGCATAGCACAAAAAGATCTGTTTAATATATGTCTAGAAAAGGTAGCATTGTTTGTTTGTTAAACAGAAAATTGAATCAGTTATTTTTTACAGCTTTGAACACACATCGGGTGTGTAAAATATTCTACCAAACAAAAGAGAGGTTTCTATATTGTTTTAAATATGTCAGGAGATAGAGTACGTCAAACAACTGTGTAGCTCCATAATAACTGCCTCTTAAAATGGGGCTCAGCATGCACATTTTGGGGGCTTTACGCGCCTTAACCCTTTCTGTGCCAGATGAGCGAGGCTGGCCCCGTCTTGCCAGATGTAATCACATGTATTAAACTAATAGCGCCGATGCGTCAGTAGGTAAAGCGAGGAGATTGAAGGCCCTTTTGAAACAAAAAATGTTGCAGGGGGGGGGGGAAAACGTATTTTTAAATATTTTTTAGTGGATAAAAAAGTGGCAATAACCCTCCATCCTACAGCATGTAGCAAATAAAATAATCACTTGTGAGCACATTCACATCTCAGACAGGTCTGCACCCTGCTTTGCCACCATTATCTCTTAGCATACAGTGCTTCCGCTGCAGCTAGGGATTCTGGGTAATGACACGCAAATGAGCCCACAGTGTCCCAGTTCCAAATGGCAAATCCAGTATTACCAGCCTCACACTAATGAGACCCAAAATGTCGAAAACAGATGTCTGTGAGTAGTTTACTGGCTCTGTACTTCTTAACCAGGGCTGTGCTGAAAAGCTGTGTAATACGGCAGGCATACGTTTACAGGGTCCCATGTTAAAATGGATTCGAAGCAAAAGGTGACACTGCGTGCTCATTTGCATGTAATTTCCCAGATCCCTAGCTGCAGTTGAGGCACTGTATGCTAGAAGATAATGGTGAAAGGCAGGGTTGCAGACCTGTCTGAGACTTGTTATTTGCTCACAAGTGAGATTTTTATTTGCTTAATAATTTATGAAAGTTTGGAGGGTAATTTTTTTAACCGTTTTTTTTGGGGGGGGGGGGGAAAGTGAAAGGAAAAAGTACAACAAACTAATAAGAAAGGAGAGGTAAAGGCAGAAAAAACTTCTCCTAAACGTCCCATTACAATGTTCAAACAATACATTTTCAGGGTAAACTTGAATGTATACTTAATACGTTTGTAAATACTTACACGTGTTTGACACTGTCATGGAACAGAAATACCCCTGTCTGCCTTTTCTGTTCAGCCCCCCTCTCCCTGGGCAGTTCCCCCTGCTAGCTGCACTAGGATGTCACTTTCCTTGCAGTTCACTCTCAGTGCAGATGGAATAGATACATTATGTATCTCTTTTTCCTTCCATGCAATCACACCCCTGGTTGCTCTGGCAACATCTCCAGTCCTCCTAGTTATGGGCTTTCCCATTTTCCCCCCTATCTTTTGCTGACAGTTAGTGCAGTCTCACTGAACCTTTAGTGTGACCCTTGCCCCTCACTTCCTTTTCCACCATTACCTCTGGATGAGTGAGCACTGCGGTATTCTCCTGTATGGTAGGATTATCTTTTCACCTGCTCTTAACTACCAAGGCACCCACAGAGAGACACTATTCATACATCAACATCTCTTCACAAGTGACTGTATTTTATGCTACTTTCCCCAAATAAAGTAAAGAAAAGAAACAGACCTTGTTGTGCTTGGAAAAGAGGGCTGAGTTGACACTATCTGGGCTATATCATCTTACACATGACCCCTGGCTTCCAGAATAGTGAAAAGATACCGTGTGCCTTACAGACACTTACAGGAGCTGCTAATCCAGACTCCATGATAAAACAGAGCAGTCTAAGAAGAGTGGGAGAGTGAGAGAGAGAGTGGGAGAGTGAGAGAGAGAGTGGGAGAGTGAGAGAGCGGAAAGTTTGAGAGAGAGTGGGAGAGTGAGAGAGAGTTGGACGGTGGGAGAGTGAGAGAGTGGGAGAGTGAGAGAGAGTGGGAGAGTGAGAGAGAGAGAGTGATTGGGAGAGTGAGAGAGAGTGGGAGAGAGAGAGTGGAGAGTTTGAGAGAGTGGGAGAGTGAGAGAGAGTTGGACGGTGGGAGAGTGAGAGAGTGGGAGAGAGAGAGAGTGGGAGAGAGAGAGAGTGAGAGAGAGAGAGTGGGAGAGAGAGAGAGAGAGTGGGAGAGTGAGAGAGAGTGGGAGAGTGAGAGAGAGTGGGAGAGAGAGAGAGTGGGAGAGTGAGAGAGAGAGAGAGAGAGTGGGAGAGTGAGTGAGAGAGAGTGGGAGAGAGAGAGTGAGAGAGTGGTGAGTTTGAGAGAGAGTGGGAGAGTGAGAGAGAGTTGGACGGTGGGAGAGTGAAAGAGTGGGAGAGAGAGAGAGAGAGAGAGTGGGAGAGTGAGAGATTGGGAGAGAGAGAGAGAGTGGAAGAGAGAGAGAGTGAGAGAGAGAGTGGGAGAGTGAGTGGGAGAGTGGGATAGAGAGAGTGTGGGAGAGTGAGAGAGTGGAGAGTTTGAGAGAAAGTAGGAGAGTGAGAGAGAGTTGGACGGTGGGAGAGAGTGAGAGAGTGGGAGAGTGAGAGAGAGAGTGGGAGAGAGAGAGAGCGTGTGACAGAGTGGGAGTTACGGATTGTGCATTATAAGGTGTTATGCAATGATAAACTTAGCAGTAATACTAAAAGTGAATGTTAAGGAGAGAGGCAGCAGATTAACATGAGATTGTATTAAGTAGAAATAGCTGTGTTAGTCCAGTTGTGATAGTGCAGAGTAAATGAGTACTTCAGTATTAGCCGATACCTTTTTTAATTTGGACTAACAATTAGACATTAGAAATGCTTTCGAGAGTTCTCCCTCTTCCTCAGGTCAGGTCATCTGAGGAACAAATAACTCTCGAAAGCTTGTCTTATAATATCAATTGTTAGTCCAAAAAAAAGATATCACCTAATACTGAAGTACTCATGAGATTGTGACATTTTATTTCCATCTATACTAAAGATCTACGACTGCCACCTGCTGGACAATAGAGGTACACCTCTGCTGCAATTCCACTTCTTCTTAAAGAATATATTACAGATCGGAAACACTCAACAGTACTACATGTCTCACACAGAATATATTACAATGACAAGCTGTATCTTTCGAGGCTTCCAAGAAAATAATTACACATAAATATGGAATATTTACATGAAATAATCAGGTGCTGGTAATTTCCTGTCCCGTCTTTTCTTAAATTAGGATTCCCTGCACTAACGCACTAAACCATTTCACTCGAATTCAGTGGGAGATTTTAAATGCCAACGTTAACCCATTCAGTGCGAAGAAGTAACACTTAGAGGCTTTTTCATCCTGTGCCTATGTATTGTTATTTTTCATCTTGTCGCTTGTGCACTTTCGGGGCGCTGGTTAGGCCGAGTCCCGGCGTGCGCACCACGCACCAAGTACCAGCCTCTATAGGGCAGGCCCCGGTAGGTTTGTGCGTTGGCGCTGGAAGGGAAGACAAGAATGTTGTCTTCTCCTGCGGCGATGCGATCACATGGTTGGCGGGCAACCAATTGAAAAGCAGCTAGGGTAGACAGACATGGCCGCTCCCCCCGTCCGTCCATCATGGCTGCGCCCCCCAAGTATCCCATCGCTACCCCTAGACCGCAGCTTTTACCTGTGCACGCGCCGCCAGGCGCTCTGATGCGCGTGCAGCCGCAGCCAATGGGGACTCGGCCTTATAGATGGATGTAAGAGGCTTGGTTTAAAGGTGCAGTCCCACGTAGAACCAAAGTGAATGGTAGTGTTTGGCAGGTGACTGGCACCTTTTCAAATAAAAACAAATAATACAAGTAGACAAGTATTTGAATATATTTTTTTACAGCAAATAAAAATACCACTTGTCTCAGACAGGTCTGCAGCCCGGCCTTTCACCATTATCTCTTCACATACACTGCTTCCACTGCAGCCAGGGATTCTGGGTAATGACATGCACATGAGCATACAGTGTCACCTTTTGCGTCTTGTCCATTTTAACCTGATATAAGCTTACGCTTGTTTTTTTTTTTTTGACTTGTAATGTTAATCGTGGGGAACTTATGCTCAGGAAGCATATTTACAACATGTATGTGGGGGGAGAAGACTATTAACACCTACAAGTAAATACATTTTTTTTTAAAAAAGGAACTGTGAACAGGTGAGTTTGAAGTACGATAAGTATGTGATAAGAATGGGGTGCCAGAGAATAGAAAAGCATTCATTTTAAAACATTGATATTGTGGAATCAGGATTTCAGGAGAAATATTTTTCGGTTTACTCCAAAATAGAGGTTTTTGGACACGCGTAATAATGTCTGGTTCTACTTTCTTTATTCGTTTTTAGGATTTTATTATGTGATACGGAGCAGGGACTCCTTTCTTTGTGCAGCGCCACACACACACACACACACACACACACACACACACACACACACACGTATATATATTTCATATAACTCTAATCATTAGATCGATAGAGAGTTCTTCTTACTTATCCTTTAACACTTACTAAATCAGAAGCTGATTGGGATAGGAGAGAATACTGTAAGTGAATAACATCTTCACACGTTGACACCATGTTGCCAATTGAATAGTTCCGCAGATACATAACACCATGTTTTCATGCTGTTTGTGACTGAACTGATGTGCTTGTATTTCTTTACACAGGTAAAACCTCCAACGTATTTGCAAATATTTGGGGTCTTTGTTGAAATTGCATATTGGGCCAAGTCTGGAGGGGATAAAACAGATGATCCCAGTCTGTGTTACACCAAGTGCCTGGAGCTTCTAAATTGTATGAGGGCACAGGCAGAGGAAAATGAAATCAAGCCCTATAGTCGCAGTGTGGTAAAGAATAGTTCTACTCCGACAGGTCTGCAAATAAGTGTTGAAGGAATGGATTAAAATATACACGTACAGTACATACAGTACATAGATACACACACACACACGTATATATCATCCCACACACCCCATATCTGTAGATCATCTTCAGCCCTTGCCGATCCACTGCTGGATAACGGACTTCCCAAGATCTTCCAGATATTGCGGTTACATGCCTCTTCTCCTCATTGCTCCACCACATTTTCTGATCTCATCCTCCCATCTTGCATTCGGTTGTGGTCTTTCAATTTCCCTTGGAACCCAATCAAGTACCATCTTTGTCCGACGATGGTCATTTCTTCTTGCTATGTGAAATGTCCACTGCTATTTTAATTTCTTCTCCCTTTTGATGTCACAGACTTTTGTCTGGTTTCAACCCCATTCATTCTTTTATCTGTGTCTTCAGATAACACCCAGCATATATCTCTCCATACTTCTTTGAGTTATTTGAAGCTTCTGAATTGTCTTTGCATTTACGTTCCAAGTTTTACCTCCACACGTGAGAACGGGCAGAATACACTGATCAAAAACTTTCCTCCTGAGGCACAGTGGAAGGTTCCCTTGAAAGAAAGCCCTGAAGGTTGAAAAATGCGTAGAATGTCTCTTAACTATTTTTGACGTGTTGTTGTAATGCATTTGTAATTTTACTTTATCTGAACTTGGTCTCTTCAAGCTTTACTGAAATGCAATCCTGCTGGGAACCTTAATTTTTTTTCCCCCCTTAAAATATTGTCTTGTTTCTTCCAAATATGCGTAGTCCCATCTTCATTCTCCTGTTGATTTCATTCAAAAGGTTCCCACCCGTTGTTACTTGCCGGCCAAGGTAGACATAGTCTTTGACCTCTTCTAGTTCTATTCCATTGATGTTGATCTTTGCAGAGCTGACACATATGTTGATCACTTTGGTCTTGCTGAGATTCATATGGAGATCCACTTTCTTACTTGCTTCAGGCGAGTTCTCCGATTTGTTGTTGAAGGTCTTCTTGATTTGTGGCAAAAAAAATAACAATGTCATTTACAAATCGTAGGTGACTCAAGTATTCTCTGTTCGTTTTACATTCCTTGTTCTTTTCAATCTAATGTCTTAAGCAATTCTTCAAGTGTTGCAGTGAGAAGATTTGGTGACATGGTGTCTCCCATGTCGCACGTCCTTGCTGATCCTTATCTTGGTTGCATCTCAATGTAATCTAATGGTTGATGTGGCATTCTTGTAAATGTTCTTTATAATATCAATGCACGCTTATTCAGCACTGTCTACGTAATGCATGATCAAATGCTTTTTCGTAATTTATGACATTTAATAAAATCCCTTCTTCCAATGTTTATTATTAGATTTACAAAAGGGTTCCCCGCATTCACTTCATGAGCATGAATGATGTGATAGAGACAAAGAGAATTACTGAAAAATATACAATCTTTATTGAACTGATGAAAAAAGTTTGAACATAAATACAAAAAATATATACAGACTCTGTGAGTCACATGTAGTTGATATCTATCAAGGATACGTTTGAAATACTGAAGATAGGCAACATACCTGTTAATGAAGAAGCAAATACGTATCTGTTTTAGTAAAGAAACAGAGAAAATGATGGGTCAGTGTCTTTGCAGGATTTAACAAAACACAGGGGTGCCCAGTGCTACATCCAATTGACAAAACATATAAAGTAATAAGTATAAAGTTTAAATACTTCAATAATAATAATATTTACTTGGTTATTTAGTTAAACCCTTTGGCCAATGCGTCATAAGCCTGCACACCACGTCATACGAAATTGATTAACACACACATTCCCAGCTAGCTCAAACTCCTGACTGGTAACAGTTGGATGGAGGTAGGTGGCACCTCCCCCCAGAGCTCACTCCTCCTCACCTTTTTAACTTGGGAGGTCTTTTCACTTTGCTGCAAGAACAGGATCTACTCTGGTTCTTTCCCCTCATACAGAGGTAAAGGGGAGGGTTCCCAGTGTAGTGTAGGACCAAAGACCGGAAGTGATGTAGAACGCTGGCTGGATCGGCGGTGGATGTCGCGGAAACCGGAGTAGCGCACATGAACTGGTCTGTCCCTATTTGTATTGTACACTGTTATGTGAACTTACACCTGAACTTTTATAAAGCTGGGGCTTTTAAGAATAAGTCCCTCTTGAAATCTTTATTGCCAACACGGAGGTGAAAGTTCATCAAAAGATACCTTTACATGCCTGGTATAGGCACTTGAATGTAAGTGCATATCTTACCATCTTTATGTGCTAAAGATATAATGTGAACGTACTTCACTATATTGTTCTTTCTTTTCTTTTCTTCACATCTTTCCCTATTACGAGGAGCACTGAACATTGTGAACATTTTTGCTGCTCCTGGGAATTGGGATCAATTCAACTGTTCAAGCTGCACCACATCAACTTATCTCTAAAAAGTTTTGACTTTTATCTATATTAGAGCACTTCCTATCTTTGCTATATTATTAATTTTGGTTATACCTTGACGTGGTATGCAGGCTTATGACGCTTTGGCCAAAGGGTTTAACTAAATAACCAAGTAAATATTATTATTATTGAAGTATTTAAACGTTATACTTATTACTTTATATGTTTTGTCAATTGGATGTAGCATTGGGCACCCCTGTCTTTTGTTGTATACATTTGCCACGCCCAGTAGCACTCTTTTTGACATAAATATATATTCATGATGTGGTGGGTGTAGGAGTTTGAGCTAACTGGGAATGTGTGTGTCTCTTCAGGATTCTCAAGGACTCAATGTGTATGATGTGTGATCCAAGGTCTACACCACATCAAAAGAAAACTAATGCTGTTAGAGCACTGTATAAGGAGCTGACAAATATCTGAGCTAAATGGCTAAAGAAAAGGGGGGTGACGTTTTGGGGTAAGAACCCCTTCTTCTGGCCCATTCCCACGCTAACTGTGGTACATCCCTTACACGCTCAACCAAAACAAAAGGCATAACATGCAGATAACAGCTGGTTTAGAATATATAAAGTCACTTAGCATACTGTATATTCTACTGTCTTCTACCCTGCTCAACAGCTGGTTGTTACTATAATATTTATTATTTAGATCAGATGCATTTATTAGTTTTGTGTTATATGTCAACGCTAAGACTTATTCTCATATAAAAAGGGCAAAGTTTATTGCTAGAGCCCCCAACTGGTTTACATTCCACAGTCACACCCCAGATCTGCTGGTCCCTCCCCGCAATGCTATTGGGCACCTTGATAGGGTCAATATCTTCCTCACACATACACAATACATATGCAGTCTTAGTATTGTAGCATAACATTTTCCCCTTAATTCGGGCCTGTACCCACAGGGGGTCTGCATAGAGTACTCCATTGATACTCGCATCCTCAGTTGTATCTGGGACAGTTAGCATTAATGCCTTATTACAGCCCAGGCCGTCCTGCGCGCATCAATCACTTAACCTGACAGCACTCATTGTGAGGTAGAACAAAATGTTGGCAGATGTGCTGTAGGGGGATCGTCCTAGCGACTTCTGTAGCCGTGCCAATGTCTGACCGTACAACTGGGGAACTTATAGTGTGTATCACACTAATTAAATCTGGAAACATAAATCTCAGCAGCACCTCCAATCTAACACCTCTCAGATTTATGGCTATTGCTTAGACAAGGGCCTGCGTCCCTATTACGAACTTACTAGGCCACACTGCATACGGTCAGACGGCAGGAAGAACACAGACACAGTATGGGTAATACAACTAGTTTACTTATGCCTTTCAACTCTGCCCTCTCTCAAGCTAAACAACCCTACTTTTCTTCACTAATCAACATGCAGAAGTATAATCCACGACGACTCTTCTTCTTCCTCCATCCCACCTCAGGACTTGGCCGACTATTTCACGGAAAAGGTGGAATCCATACATCAGGACATCCCCTCTGTATCCTCCTCCCATCCTACACCTCTTCCTAACGCTCCTCCTGCCTTGCTGGTCCCCTCTTCTCCCTCTACCACCTTTCCTCTTGACCCAATCCCCTCTATATCCTAAAACCTCTAGCTCCTACTATAATCCCTACTCTCACACACATTTTTAACTCCTCCATCTACTCTGGTACCTTTCCCTCTTCGTTCAAACATGCAACAGTTATACCATTACTCAAAAATAGCAAGCTTGACCCTACCTGTCTTACAAACTATCGGCCTGTCTCCCTCCTTCCCTTTGCCTCTAAATGCCTTGAACATCTTGTATTCTCTCACTTACTCCATTTTCTCAACACCTTGTCTCTCCTAGACCCTCTACAGTCTGGCTTCCGCACTGCTTACTCGACTGAAACAGCCTTCACTAAAATAACTAATGACCTCCATGCTGCCAAAGACAGAGGTCATTACACTCTGCTTATATTACTCGACCTCTCTGAAGCGTTTGATACTGTCGACCACCCTCTTCTCCATCACATTCTCTTTACTCTTGGTACTCATAACAAAGCTTTATCTGAATCTCCTCTTACCTCTCCCATCATACTTTCAGTGTCTCCTTTGCTAACACCTCAGCCTCCTCTATCGATCTCTCTGTGGGGGTACCCCTGTGCTCTGTCCTGGGACCTCTTCTCTTTTCACTCTCTCTAGGTGACCTATTCACATCTCTTGGGTTCAAATATCACCTCTATGCTGATGACACACAAATTTACTTTTCAACCCCTGACCCTGACTTTAGTACAGACTAAAGTTTCTGAATGCCTCTTTGCTATATCATCCTGGATGGCCCTCCGTTGACTTAAACTTAACATGGCAAAAACAGAGCTCCTCATACTTCTTCCCAAACCTGGCCCTATTACCTCCTTCCACATTACTGTTGGAAATACTATCATTCACCCAGTAACCCAAGCACACTGCCTAGGGATCACACTCGACTCCTTTCTCACATTCAAAAGGTAGCTAAAATCTGTTGTTTTTTCCTCCGCAGTATTACAAAGCTATGCCCTTTCCTCTGCTGCAAAAACTCTGACAGACCCTCAGTCTCTCCCATCTCGACTACTGTAACCTCCTGCTGTCCGGCCTTCCTGCCTCTCACCTGTCTCCCCTACAATCTAGCCTAAATACTGCTGCCAGAATCCCTCTACTATTTCCAAAATCTGTCTCAGCGTCTCCCCTGCTGAAATCCCTCTCCTGGCTTCCTTTCAAATCCCGTATCACACAATCAATTCTCCTCACTTTTTTAAAGCTTTACACTCCTCTGCTCCTCCTTACATCTCAGCCCTAATGTCTCGCTATACACCATCCCGACTCTTGCGTTCTGCTCAAGGATGTCTTCTTTCTACCCCTTTTTGTATCTAAAGCCCTCTCCCGCCTTAAGCCTTTCTCACCGACTGCCCCACACCTCTGGAATTCCCTTTCCCTCAATACCCGACTAGCACCCTCTCTATCCACCTTAACGCCCAACTCAAAACACACCTGCTTAAGGAAGCATACGAAGAGCTCTACGAGTGATAGTTTTGCACTGCATACATAAAGTTTGGCCCCTTGTAGACGCACTTACCAGAACACCCTCCTACTGTCTCACTATGTCCTTCCTACCAACCAATTAGATTGTAAGCTCTTCGGAGCAGGGACTCCTTTTCCTAAATGTCACTTATGTATGAAGCATTTCTTCCCTTTATGTGTTATTTATATTATTTGTTTTCTATATGATTGCCACGTGTATTACTGCTGTGAAGCGCTATGTACATTAATGGTGCTTTATAAAGACATACAATACATACAACTCTGGTGCAGAGGATCATTACACACAGTACACAAATACAACACAAACCCCAATTACACTGTGTGGGCGTGGATCAGTCTCAGTGGTGTATTATCCATCCAGTCCTGGGTATGTTGGCTTGTGATGGTGCCGGCACACCATGGGAGCTCCTTCTGTACTAATTGTTGCAGGCCTCTGCTTTGAAGAGTGCATCGTGACCGCTGTGCTTTATAGCCATTGAGGTTCCCCTCCGACGGCACTGTAGCGCTCTGCAAACCTCGACTGAACCTGACTTGACCTGCACTCTGGTCCAACCAGATCTGAATGAACATGGCCACCCCCACCCCTCTTTTTTTTTTTTTTTTTTTAAAGGCTCATCTCCCACATAGTCCCTCCTCTTCCACAGCCGTTATCATTGGCTGATCTCTTGTCCATTATCGTCACATGTCCAGAGCACACTGGAGAGGGAGTAGAGATCATCACACGAGGGTTACACATGCTATTGCAATGCTGACTTTGTTTTTTCTGTCATGCCAATAAAGCTGAGTGAGAGTTCAGATTAGCACAGGGAGAGAGGCGGAGAGATTAGCACAGGAAGGGGAGAGCGATCAGCACAGAGAGAGAAGGGGAAGCAGACATATGGCAATAGATTGTGTGGCTCTTTGATGTTTATCATGTTGCCCACCACTGCCTTCTATACAGTGTGCTACTGTAATACCCACGTTACCTTAATTCATAGAATAGATCAAACAAAGTAACTTTCAGTGAGCCGTTATTGTAAATTAGTATTGCATGTGAAACACATCCATTGTATAAATCTTTAAAACATACTTTAAAACCCAAAAGACACTACATTAGAAAGGAGCTTTTCCATCACAGTCCATCTTAATGATTATTTATAATATAGTATTAAAAAAAATGGCTTTAGATCGAATTGATTGTTCATACCTGCTGGCTTTTGTTAGTAATGTAAAAATCAAATATGATTATTTTTAATCATTTGTTTAAGTAACAGTCACCCCTTTCTCCATATGATATATTTTCTATGCCCCACACAGTACATTTTTGAGGAACGTCTACCCTTAAAATGTCGAGGACAGACTAGGAGAGAAGTTTTCTAAGGATACTGGCTTCCTAAATACAGTATTGAGCTTCAAGGTAGTGTACCTTTTTGATTAAATATTGGATCTCATTTCAGAAATTACCAATGTTTCATAATTGCTTTTTGATTAAACTTTAGTAATCTTTTTAAATGCCTCAAATAAATTCTTATTGGGGTAACACATTTTCTTTAACCTTTGCATCTCTTCCATTGCATCCAACTTAAAATCAAGTGAGAGTTACTTAAACTAATTATTTAGATAATTATATTGGATGTTTACATTAAACTCAAAAAACCAACAGGTACAAACATTCAATTTGAGCTGGAGCCATTTTCTATTCCATATTATAAATAATTAAAATATACCGTAATTGAAAACATCTAATTCTAATATATATTTTTGCTATTTAAAGTATGTTTTTGTTACAAATATTTTATATTGGAAACATTTTACATACATCAGTCATAACAGGCAACATTTTCAACATTCTTCATAGTGCATTATACATTTGAAGGAATTACACTTCTCATAACATGCCACGTTATAGGTTGAATATATTGTTTAATTCCTCTGGTTACATTTCTGTATATAACCCTCATATAATAGCTTCTAGGCTTCTTGTATAAAGACTTTCCCTTTTGCCTGTTGTCAGCATCATCCTGGCTTTAAAGTATGTTTTAAAGCTGTATACAATAGATTTGTTCACATTCAATATTTTGTAATAGCTGTTCACTGAAAGTTATTTATCTATTCTACGAATGAGTAACAATTATTAACGTAGCACACTGTGTACAGTACATAATGTGCACCAGTGTGTATGTTTAGACATGCCTCCTCTGAAGGGATGATGCAGCGAATCGCGTAAGCACACGCAGTTGCTAGTTTGTATTTCCATGATTGTACGTTTTTAATAAAGGGAAATTAATGGAATATGAAGAATTTTTTTTTTTATGAAGCTTAACGCTAATTATGTAGCCCCCATTTCGGGGATTACTAGTTAATATAAGGGGTTAACAATCTTAACGGGATAACTGGGTGAGCTCACTCCAGTATTGCCCCTCTCCTCTATATCGTGTCACTATAGTATACAGGGTATATATAGCCATCCCACATGTTCTAAAAGCAGGTAGCAGGTCCTTCAGCGTTCTGACTGGGGTCCACACCAAGTCCTGTAAATAGGGGTGTGTGTATAATCATTGTGTATTTAGTGTCGTGCCACTGTTTGTCGATTTCAGCTAGGACCATGCCCTTAAAGTGCCAACAATTGTTCTCCCTCTTGAGAACAGTACATAAGGTTCTTGGCATAGTAACTCTGGGGTATAGTTTGGACCTGCTCAACCAGAAGGTTCTCTGCGCATTCCTGATCAAATAGGTATTGAGGAAGTATGTAATACACAATAGTGGGTTGCTAGTCCAGGAGCCCAAAGTGTATACCATTTGACACAACCTTGTGTTCAGTGGCAATTGGTAATGTGTTATGTGTTATGTTCAGTACAACTAGCAGCCACTTCACCTTTTTTTTCAACATTGTCCCATATTCCATATAGATTGTAAGCTCTCACAAGCAGGGCCCTCATTACCTTCTCTGTCTGTTTACGCATTGATCCTTATTTGTCATTCTGTATATGTAATATACATAACTCTGTATCGCCATTTTACCGTGCTCCGGCGCGCGCGCACACACACACACACACACACACACACACACACACAAAAGGCGCAGATCATTTTTAATAACACTGTTAAAAAAATAAAAGGGAAAAGTTTCCACAAGTTTAATGCTGTCACATGGCACACAGAGAGCTCTGAATACAACAAATCGGGTATCTCCTTTGCTGCGGCTTATGATTTCCTTGGTAGAGTCCGGTCGCGCTGGAGTGAAACAGACAAGCAGCGCGCTAAAGCTTTACTTCCGTGATGCGCCGACATAACTCCAATGGCATAAAGATAGGTGCAGCAGGCTCCAGCACACTGCCAGGATCCCTTGGCACACTGTTCTGGAGTCTGAAATCACCCAACGCATTTCACAAAGCCTGTCTTTGCTTCCTCAGGGGCTAGGGTGTCACAAACGCCACACACAAATAAATTACATATGTATGTCTAGGAGACACCAACATAAATAATAGGATAGATTAGTACATTAATAATGATAACTATAAAAGTATGTTTGATTTCATATAGTGGATTTAACAGAAAAAAGGGGGAGAGGGGGAATAAAAGGAAAAAGGAGGACAGCATCATTGCTAAAATCACTTATCGGTTGACCATCCAATCACATATCCATTTATTGTCCATTAAACAAATATTAATATTTTTTAATTGTCAATTCATTTAAATGTGTTCAGATTTTAAGAATATACTTCATTTAAATTATTCATTAATTATAAAATTCAAAAATTAAAATTTAATTTAAAAGCAATTAAAAAATACTTTAATTAAAAGAAAGTTATTACATTGCATATTGGACATGGGGACTAAATCAAACTAATATAAAATATCTAAAAGTATTTACTGAATCAAGAACCGAAAGCCATTATTAAATTAATGTAATCCTACACAAGCATAAAACCCAAGTATAAAGTGACTAAGGCCGTGCTTATAGTGCTGGCGACGGCGACGTCACCTGTCGCCATCTGCAAAAGTTATAATTTAACATTCAGCGACGGGGTCATTGAATGTTTTACAGACAGTCACGTGGCGACAGTCTGTAAAAAATCAAATTTAACCTGCTTCCAAATGCTTGGTCGCGATGTCGCGCTTACTATAAAGCGCAGGCGACGGAGTAAAGTGTTTTGGGTCGCCGTCGTGTCGCCGTCGCGGGCACTATAAGGGCAGCCAAAGTATCTGCAAATGCACATGGGTCACACAAAAATCAAACTACAGGATTAATGGTTACTATGTAAAATAGCTTACAAATAGCCAAGCAATGGGCAAAAGCCAGCAGGTTGTTAGGTGTATAGGTAGAGATATTGGAAGCAGAAAGAGGGGAAAGTGATGTAACATTACAGATAAACTTTACAGATAATTGGTAAGACATCACCCAGAGCAGTGGTTGTCAACTTCCTTTACGTTATAAACTATCATATTGTGAAATTCTCTTCAATCCCAACCCTCTCTAATAGCGCATCTGAGATCAAATGACCTATACAATAAATTCTTCTGTATTTCGTACAATTTTCAAATTACCTGAAGATTGCAAGGAACCCCATAGGGAGGACTGCAAAACCCGTTGAAAACCACCGACCTAAAGTATTGTGTCGAGTTTGAGACCAGATCCAGAAGATTGTGAAAAGGGTTACTAGAATGACGCATGGTCTACATCAGGGGTGCGCAAACTGAGCCCCTGCGCTCTTCCCATAGGCATTTAAATTAAATACCAGGGGACCACGTGAGGCCTCTGCAACTTCACTTACCAAGAGCGGGGCTTTATGTGACGCGTTGCCATGGCAACATAGCGTCAAATGACGCTGTGGGGTCATGTAACGTCACATCACCCCGCTGTGTCACTTGATGCCGGCAAAAAAGGTAAGGGGGCGCCAGCACTGGGGGAGCCGCTCCAAAAGTTTGCGCACCCCTGGTCTACATCAATGTTTTTGTCACTCTGGTTTCTGCGCCACCCTAGTGAGCCATGAGGGGATAAGGCTGCTGCATGACTTCCCCATTCTCCCAGAGCAGGCCCGTTTCCTCCATCCTGGTTGGTTGCATTACTTGGCGGCAGCAAATCAGGTGTCAAGAACATGCGTCCAGGGGGCAGGGCTAAGCATAGGCAACAGCAAGGGCAGGATGAGGCGAGGATTGGCATTTGTTTCCAGTGTGGTTCTGTGCTGTTTGTCTGCGACTGTCTGCCCTGTGTATTGTCATGTTGTAGAGGTGCCTCAGTAACCGATTGTGCCTCGAGCGAAATAAGGTCTACATCAGAAAACGTATCAGGGAAGGCAAAAGTACCTTTGTATGTGCAGCTTAGAGGAGAGGGGGGAGGTTGGGGTGGAATGAGAAACTTTCACATACAAACTCTTTATGTATTTCAGATGAGCAGAGGTGCAAAACAAGAGGTCATACAATGAAGATGGAGGGTGGCAGCCTCAGAGTAAATGTGGGTGGTGGATTCCTAGAATAGCATCCCAGCAGTGGTGATGAAGGCTAATACACAGTAGGGAAAGGAAAATGGGCAAATTGAGTGGGTGAAGCGATTATTATCCGCTTGTGGTGTGCCTATAAACAAATTAGCAGTGGAACTTGAAAGCTCAGTTAGCATAACAAGACAATGATTGCAAAATTCCAATGTCATTAAGTGTGGAGTTCTAGATGAATAGATCATTTTGTGGACAAATTCATATTCCCATCGGCAAGTGTATGAATGTAAAAGAGAGAAAAAAGTAGGCTTCACGCTCCAACATGCACTTTTGCTATTTTCCAAGGGAGGAGTCCTGTGGTTAAAATAGGGTTAAGTATACAGAGGAAAAAAATATCCCTTCAACTGTTGCATAATAAATGCCGGTACTGTGTGACTGTTTAGACATGCGTTTCCTTGCACAACAGGTATATAGTTAGCCTTTCACTAGGGTTGGGGCGAGAACAACTTTCAGCGATATATTAAATAGAAGAGAAAAAAAAACTTCAAAATCATCAACAGTTGTTCTAGGTAATTTATAGCGAAATAGAATTTATCAAAAGGATTCCATTCTTAAACGAGCAAATTATAATGTATTATTTTACGAATGAAAACATTTTTAAATGAAAGGGTGTAAAGAGGGACAGGGGGAAGAGAGGGATGGAGGGGTGCAGGTTAAGAGGGACAGGAGGTATAAGAGGGATTGGAGAGGAAGGTTGAAGATGATCAGGAAGCTTTGTAGAAGATTCCAGATGCAGCAGCTCCGATCACGAGCTTCTAGACTGGCCCCCACTGACAGTTTTCTGGCTGAGCTGCAGCAGACAGAAGGGAAGCCGGAATAATGGAGGATGTCTTTAAGTTCATTGTAAGGCTTGTACACACGTGGCAGCTTCAGCGAGCTCATTGTAAAACAGAGGTTATAAATAATGGCATCACGTTACCGACCATTTTTTTTATTACTGCGGTATCACTATGCTACCAAAATATTGTCCAACTCTATCTTGCACTGTGTGGAAACGTCCAGTGATAGTGAGTATTAATTGATCAATAGCTATGACAGAGATATGCTTAAAAAAAATGGTTTTCAATATCTACAGGTAATTCAACAATCTGCACAGTCATTGCCTACAGTATATATCTACTATCAGCAATAAGTTACATTCAGAAAAAAGAATATACAGAAGGCTAGCATTTCCCCAATATCAATAAACATGCTTGTGTAATCAAGGCCCTTTTAGCTACTACAATCAAAATGTACTGGCAAGTTTCTTTGCTTCAGTAGGATTTAATTAAAGATCATTTTATCATTGTTAAGAAAATCCTACATGATTTTTTTATTTTACCAAAACACATTGAGCAAAAGTAATCCACAATTTGTGTACGCGACTGATCCCAATGCATTTTTTAATATCTATTTCAATGACAAGTACAGACAAACTAACAGACATACATTTTGATGATCAAATTTATTGGTTACTTAAACTTGACATTTTTATATACTGGTCACACAAGAGACTGCAAATCTAAACATTTTACATTCACTTTAAGTTCCCCTGAATTTCAATATCTAGACAGAAACAGAAATTGCCACTGCGTTTTGCTGTTTCTTATACACTCAGTAGTAGCCTATACTTAAAAAAAAAAAAAAAAACATTGGATCATGATTCTTTTTTCAACATATACATCCAACGGTGGTTTATAGTAAACAGTAGTGTTCATTAGAGAAATAATGTAGCTGCCTTCTATAATACCCAATGCCCAGAATACAGCATAGGCCAAATTAAGGTAGCTACATATTTATATTATTTTAATGCCAAACACCACTTCTTATTGAATGAAGTGGAATTACTAGATTTAGGGCCTTATTCTATGTATACGGAAGCGGACGTTCTCAGATCAAAATCCCCATAGACTTCATAGGGGATTTTCCGCATAAAAACAGTCCGACCAGCTGCTTCGACATACAGAATAAGGCCCTTAGATCAATATTAATACTATCTGTAAGAGCATTAAGGAAGTCAAGACGCAGGTGAACGATTCGTAAACCCAAGTCTCAAACTGCATAAGTTTATAACATTACTGAAAGTGGCAATTCTATCTGGACGACTTGTTAATAAAAAAAAAAAAAATCCATACTACCACTCTTAAAATAATATTCTTTCGTCTCAAATCTAACAAGCGGCTTTTCATAACAAATATTTAGAATATAACATGCCCCGTTTTAAAAAACCTCTTAAGGATATCTATTTGAGAATTATCTACAATTGGCCTGTATTATAGTATGCCGACTTTCTTTCACTCTTTCCAAGTATCCGTTAAACAGAAGTGAAACGCGTTAAATATATTTTTTTTAATCAGATGTGCATTTAACGGACTTTCCAACATAAAAAGAGCGGTTATAATTAGACTGAAAAAAGGATAGTGTTAAACAAACAGTTTGCATAGATTCCAAACTGCAACTTCTGAAATAAGCAAGTTCATTACACTTATTTGAGGAAATAAATACCCTAATGTCACTTTGTAAGCCACAAAATATATATATATTTCCTGAAAAATGTTTTCCAACTGATCCGTCACTTGACCTATATATCCATGAACTATCAATATATAAAACACCTGAAATTTTTACATGCAAAACAGCAATAAAACAGGCATTTTATGTCACCGTTAATTGCTCGAGACAGCCAGGATGGATAAAGCTATAAATAAATGTCATTGCAATAAACAATGTTAAGTTGTGATAATGTGAGGGGAAATCTATATTGCCAACTTTAGCACTGTATACAGTACTTAAATATGAAAATAAATCTCTGAATTATAGTCAAAGCAACAACTAGTGCTTACAGTTAAAAACTAAAATCATGACTGTACTTATTTTTCTTTTAACTCAAGTAAAACCAACTACAAAAAGCTGGGGGGGAGGGGGGAGGAGAAGAGAAATGGTATAAAGCAAGAGTTTTGGGAAACGGGATATTAACATTGGTTGGGTTTCGGTAATTGACTATTCTGGTGACATTCAATAGTATTTGTAAACTTTTGGTATGTACAGTAAATATTCTCCGTTACATTTTTTTTGCTCAGGTCAGTTACAGTACACTTAAGCAATTAATGCTTGGTGTTTATATAGCTATACATATATATAGATATATAAACAAGTATAGATGACAAAATCAATTCTGCATGCGATTTGGTTAGATCAATCTTCATTCGTCATTGGCAGCGCTTGTCCCTCTTACGTGACCCTGGTTGCGTAACTAAAGTCAAACAAAAAGAAAACAGACAAAGGATTATATACTGAAAGACAGACAATCTAGATACACAGTTTCATAGAAAGGAGAGAGAAAACTATCCATATAGCAATCTTAGTATATGCATTATACCCATGAAAACTAACACGCATAGAACACATGCCTCTTCTATGAGGAAGATTCATATACAATGCCGTGTCGGCATTAACTCATCAGCTTGAATGAGCGTTCAACTCGGATCGGGTGATTCATCCCGTACGGGCCCTTGAGGAATATGTGCCTGTGTGTTTTGCTAAATGTTTATCCCTAGAATCAGTATGCAGATTACTATGAAATGTTTTATTATATTAGGGGTTTAGGATTAGGAACCCATAGTACAATTATTCATTTTGTGTTGGCAGACTATCTAGAACCAATAATGAAAGATTCACAAATTGAAAACGGCTAGTCTAGAGCATTTCACAATGACTTGAAGGATTTAAAAAAAAGATTCAAGCAAACATTTTTCCTGCCTTTTCCATAAAAGGCACATTTAAAAAACAAAACAGAATTGCTACTTTCATACAAATGCAATATTTATTTTTCACCTTACCAGTTTAAACATGCATATTTCTGAAAAGGTTTTCATTTTTTTACGATTTCTGGATTATATTTAAATGTTACAGTTTTGATCTTCACACAGTTGACAAATAGCCCAACAGATAACTAGCATAGCAAAATGAATGCTTTTCCAACAAGAGGAAACACCTTCTGTCAGGACTCGGACAAGTGTGGTGTGCTGGAACAATATGTGACAGAGAGGCGGCAGGTGATAACCAAAAGGGAATAACAAAAAATAATAAGAATAAACATGGTAACATTAAAGGGTTAAAAAAAAAACCCCCGTGTTGAGAAGTTCACCACGTGAAAACTGGAACATTCCAAATAACCAAGTTTGCAAATATTTTTCCCTCTGCACCATACTCGAAACAATTTACAAGAAAAGAATATGTAAGTATCCCGTTACTAGATTAAAAAAAATAGTTATTTGTTTAAACGTAACACCGAGTGCTGCTTTGTCTGTAACCTGCACGTTTCTCTAGCTTGATGGGAGGCTGAAAAAAAAAAAAAAAGGAGTGCTTTGTGGAGTAGAAATACAATTTTGGGGGGAAAAAAAATGCAACATCCAAAAAAACTTTACACAAGTACAAAATAAATATGGATTAAGGGCGTTAACTACAATTTCCCAGAAAGTACCTTGGATCCATCCATCCTTGCACAAATGCAGCTTCTCATCTTGGGGCCTTTTCAAATTATGGTATCTTAATGTACATCTGAAAGAGCCACCATAGAGCTTAGGCTGCTCTCCAGCACACGAAGGCCCATATATTAGCTAGATGGTGCTATGCAATTAGATATCTTCTGGTGCCAGAAGACACCTTATGGCCCATTTACTTGAATTTACTGTAGGCGTCTCTTGGCACGGAATTTAGTATAACACCACTTGGTGAATACGGGCCAAAATGCTTCGTGCTGCATGAAAGGCTGACGTTTCTTCCAATACATCTTTGATAGTGATTCACCGATCATCACCAAGACCCAGAGTGAAGATCATTGTCAAAAATATGTATTGTAAGAAACTACCCAATACCACCCAGCACCTCAGGTTTAATAAACAAAAAAAATAAAAAATACACACAATGTCTAATGAAACGCTGCTTAAAGTTATTTAGTCTTTTGCTGTAGATCATGCACAGACTTAGTAGCCCTTTTTAAAAAAAATTAACACAAAATCGCCAATGTATTTAATTCAAGAGATACCTGCATGGTCTAGAACACAGAGGGAGGCCTCCACTCAGCTAATAGATTACACTCTGTAACAATGTACTAAAGGGGTGCTCTAGGGAATGTGCACTATGAACATTTACAACAGAGAAAAGAACCCCTAATGCAAGCACTCAACCTCTACTGATATAAATAATAATATAAAGCTTAATGATCTCGTGTTAATCTAACTTGTAAATGTTCATACCTGCATGGTCCCCAGAATTGAACACAGTACTCTGGGTGATTTCTCATCAATGATCTATACAGTGGCATCGTATTTCTATTTCTGCTGCCAATACCTCTCCCTATACAACCTACTGGCTTTCCCCATTGCTTGCCTACTTTTAAGTCTGCTGAAATAATGATTCCCAGGTCCATTTTTCTCTATGGCAGCGGACAGTCCAAATAATCCAATATTCTGTCTTTGGATTTTAGTGATCCAAGTACATTACTTTGCACTTTTTGGCATTCAATTGTAGCTCCAACGCCATTTGTTATTCTGTTTACCCCACTTTCCTCCCCTCCCGCCCCCCATCCAGAGTGTCAACCCCGTTGCAGATCTTTAGGTCATCTGCAAAAATGCATACTTTTCCCTCCAAATCATTTGCAATGTTACTAATAAAGATATAAAGTAGCACCGGCACCAGAACTCTGCCAACTGTCCTTCAATTAATGTATTATGCATTATGGACTCTACCACCTTAGAGTCCAATCCTAAGTATTGCAACTTGTTAATCAGTTTTATGTGGGTCAAAGCCACTACTAACATC
This sequence comes from Ascaphus truei, assembly GCF_040206685.1. Taxonomy (NCBI): domain Eukaryota; kingdom Metazoa; phylum Chordata; class Amphibia; order Anura; family Ascaphidae; genus Ascaphus; species Ascaphus truei. The sequence continues at coordinate 29,811,029 of NC_134495.1, forward strand.
TAAGTAAGCTACAGCTGCTCCTTCTGATCCATTACCTTAGTCACCCAGTCAACAAAATAACAAAATAAAACATGACATTGACTCCCCTCAGTAAGTCCATGCTGCCAGGGATCTTAAGTTGCTGGACTTCAGCAATGATTCCAATAATTTGGCCATTACGTACGTCAGGCTCACTGACCTGTAGTAAGCTGCCTCTTCCCCTTTTGTGAAGTGGGTCTACACTTGCTCTCCTCCAGTCAGCTGGAACTATACCTGTTAGTGACTGGTAAATTGTTCTGTTAATGGCGTTGTCAGCACACCCCTACGCTCTCAATATTCTTGGATGCATCCACTATGGCCCCTTTGTTTCTTTTTCTTACACTGATACCTAAAAAAAGGTTGTCTCACGGACATCAATTTTCTCTTCTACTTGGGCCTTTGCACATCTGATTAGTTACTTGGCCTCCTTCCGCCTAGCCCAATATAGTTCTACATACTCCGGAGTCTGCTTATATTTCCTAAAAGCGGTCTTTTTAGCTTTTACAAAACCTGCCACCTCCTCGGAGAATCACAGTTTTCTGTTGCCTTTTATTAAACTGTCTGACACAAATGTCTGTTGCTTTTAGTATGGCATCTTTTAGTTTTTCCCACTGCTCCTGCACTCCACTTATATACCTCCACCCAGCTAAAGAATCCCTTAAATCATTTCCCATATCTGAAAAGTCAGCCCTCTGAAAATCTAAAGCCTTAGAGTTTTTTTGGTGTGGTTTGACGTGGTCTCTACATTAAACCACACTAATTGATGACTTCAACCCAAGTTCTCACCCACAAAGGCAACTGATACTCTGTACCAATTGGCAAGTATCAAGTTTAGTATTGCTTTCCTTGCCGTGGGCGCCTTGAAAAATTGCTTGAGTGATGCCCTTTGCAAGGAGTCCAGGATCTCACTGCTTCTGGCTGAACCTGCAAAAGACACGCCAGTCCACATCTGGCAAATTGAAGTCTCCCATAATGACCTCTCCTTTAATTCCTATCTTCGTGATATCCTATATAACCACCCTATCCAATTCCTCCTATCATGGAGGTCTGTAGACCGCCCTGGAATATATTACAACCTTCTCATTAAAGGGGGGTTGGGGGGGGAAGGGAGTAGAATTTGCCTGGTTTGAGCCATTTTCAAAGACGCAAAACCAGTGTTGATGAATATCAAAGCACATCAGCCTTTGTGGTAAGTGCAGCCTATGAAAAAAACAAACAAAAAAATAAAACATCCAAAAATCACCTTAATTTAAAATCAAGAATGAACCCATCACCTGAGTTGTTGCCCGCTAATTACTTACACACATCAATTGTGCCCCATAACCTACAGGATTCGCTTAGATGTCACATGCCGACGTGCCTCGAACAGTACCCTTCTTACGCATCTAAATGTAAAATAAAACTGTAAGCTACTGAAAAATAAAAGTATAATAAATTAAGTGTAGGGTTAAGGTTACAGAAAACATTGTACTTCGAAGCTCTAGACCACACAAAAAATATAAATTAATGTAAATTATAATAAGGCCACAATGAAAATACTGAAGGGTTAAAAAAATAAAAATAAGAAAATGTTGTTTCAAGAGTGCTAGAGTACTTTAGTAAACGTGGGTAACAAAGGACACAAGCCTGGAAGTCGAATAAGAAAAATAACTATGAGAGGTATTGCGTTCTAGAGTATCTAATAATGCAATGCACTATATTTCATTGCATGTCCCTTTATGATGTTACCTTTAAACAAAACTCTGTTGGGTCTTGTATAATTTGCTTATTATGAAGTAACACTTCAGATACAGATGCTAGTAATATTCAAGAATAGAAGAAATGTATTGTGATTTCCTTAATAGGAAATACTTTTGATATAATGTGCAACAGGAGTTCTTCGAATTTAAACTAAAGTACTTTGCACGTTTAATGTTTTTTTTTGTTTTAACACAAATGAATGTTTATCCTATGGATATGCATGGCTATGGTAAATGTGTTTTCTTTACAAAATAAATGCGAGAACCATTTTAAAGGAAACATTCCTATTTTACACTGTACAGTACCAAGATTTGAGAAACCTCCACCGTAAGTAACGCAGACTAAAATGCAACGTATTAAAGAGTTTTTGGAAATGTATAACAAAAGTTACAAAATGTGAATTAATGCTTAATTTTGTTAACCGGCTTACAGAGCAAAGAAATTTGTTAGCAGAAAACTACCAGTGCCTGAAGCAAATTATTTTTAAAAGTTACATTGCGATTAACCCATCAAAAACATATCTTAAAGCAGCAATGGCCCCACCATGCCAAAGAAACTTAAATCAAACGGCTATCTTATGTTTTGCTGATCTGCTCCTTGTTTTCATTTTGTCAAACACGTTTGCTTAATTTCCACGTGTTTATTTTTCACCAACGTCTGCTGTTACCATGGAAAGCAGAAGAATTATTCATACGGATATTTTTTTTTCCTCAAGCCCTCCCTAGCAGTAAAAGGATCGGTAAGCTCTCCCATTTAGCTATAACAGGGGGGAGGGGGTTAAGCCACTTGATCCATCCTCTGGTGTCTTATGGCTTTCCCAGGGTTGCAATAATGCACCAAAACACACCACAACTAACAAAGATACAAAAAATTGTGCTGCCATGTAGGGCTTGAAAACATTAATGGGAGCAGTAAAACATGAATGGGAGAACCCAATCAGTTCTAAATGAATGGGGGAAGAGAAACAGAATTGCGAGAAAACGTTTGTGAAGCCTTTAGGATTTTTACATATTTCAAACCTAAAATGTTATTAGATCTTAATCCAAGTCCTAATAATAAATTAAGATAACCAAACAAATCATACAAAAACATGACACCGTTTCAACATTTATCCACAAATGATTCGACATTCAATATCTATGTATGAAAAAGTATGGGAACCTTTAGATTCAGTAGCTGATGGCGCCCACTTGAGCAGCAATAACTTCAACTAAGTGTTTCCTGCCACTGCTGGTCAGCCTCACATCATTCCTCCTTGCAAAACTGCTTCAACTCAGTGACATTTGAGGGCTTCATTGCATGGACAGCTCGCTTCACGTTCTGCCACAATATTTCAATGGGGTTTAGATTGGCTAGGTCATTCTAAAATGCAGACTTTTTTCTTCTGCAGCCATTCTTTTGTAGCTCTGCTTGTAGGTTTAAGATCATGGTCTTTGCTGCATGACCCACCTTTTGTTTCAGCTTCAGCTCATGGACGGATGGCCTGACATTCTCCTCTAGAAACTTCTGATACAATGCAGAATTCATGGTTGTATCAATGATGGCAAGCCACCCAGGTCCTGAGGCAGCAAAGCAGTTCCAAACCATCACAATCCCATCACCATGCTTGACGGTTGAGAGGAGGTTCTTCTGTTCGAACGCAGTGTTTGGTTTTCACCAAACCTAACGTTTCTCATTGAGGCCAAAATGTTCTACCTTTGAGTCGTCTGTCCAGTGAACATTGTTCCAAAATCCTTGTGGATCGTCTATGTGCTGTTTGGTGAACTTCAGACGGGCAGAAATGTTCTTTTTAGAGAGCAGTGGTTTCCTTCTTGCCATCATTCAATGAACACCATTCTTGTTCATTCTTTCTAATAGAGTCATAAACACTCACATTAGTCAAGGCGAGGGTGGCCTGCAGATACTTGGATATTACTCTGGGGTTCTATGCGACTTCCTGGATGATTTGCCGGTTTGTTCTGGGAGAGATTTTGGTAGGAGAACCGCTCCTGGGTAGAGTGACTGTTCATGAACGGTTTCCATTTGTAGACTATAAATCTGACCGTGGATTGGTGACGCCTCAAATCCTTACAAATGGGTTTATAACCCTTTATAGACTGAGGAGCATCAAATTCTTTCTGAGGTCCTCAAGAGATTCATTTTGATTGTGGCATAATGTGTTTCCCCACACCTGTCTGGTAAAGACCAAACTCAACGTTTCTGATCTTTACATAGGGTGGGACCTCCCAATCTCACCTCTGAAGGTTCACCTAATTATTGAAACACTTTATTCTAATTATCCCTTTAATTTAGCTGATAAAATCTGAGTTTCACTTTTTCACATACCCCGACTCTTAATTACTATTGTTGATCTAATCCATACATCATTTTGTTTAAAAAGACATGAAATTGGTTAATCTAAACCCTATTGGATATTTAAGAAAAGACTGGTTTTGATTCAAGAAGGTTATCATGGAAAAACGATGGAATTTCCGTAATGGTCATTGGGGTTCACAAACTTCCGCCATTCTATACACTTTTTTTTAACAGAATGATTGATTGTAGGACATTATAGCCAAATTTCCCCTCTACGAAGGCATGCACAGCCACACTGTGTGGAACGTATAACTATCTGCAGTCTCACATAAAGCAAATGTCCAAATTATTAATCAGCAAGGTTTTTGAAAAAGGGCTCCTTGAGCAGCAATTTGAACCGTCGGAGAACTTTAGGACAATTCCATCACCAAACCTCTCTAAAGAAATTCTAGAATATCTGATGTCTACTTTACCGGCATTCCTTTTGTTTGGATCCTTACCAAACTAGAAAATCGCTTCAATATCCTATCATAAAAACTTTGCAAATAGATATCTTCCATGGTGTTACCAAGAGATTAATCACCTTATTCAACAGACCTTTCCTCTTGCATCTCCCTTTCAATTTCCAGGCTGCTAAAGTCAACCTGGTTGGAGCTCCAATGCCTAATTTGACTTTGGGAGAGAAAATTTGGAAGTGACGGAAGAATCCAGGGCTTGTCTAATGCCAGTCTCATCACGTCCACAATTGCCATTACTCGAACATGCTCCCTCATTACATTATCTGTATGAGCCTTGCAATCAAAGAGAAATACATAAATGCTGAAATCCTATGGTTCTTGAAGAAACAAGGAAGCTTTGCATTAGATCTCACCGCCATGATCTCTGGAGAAAATACTTTTATTTTGTTTTGTTTTTTAAACTAATACACTTGCTAAATGTGGTTTTGCCGAGAAGTCCTCCTACAATATGAAGAGTCGATAGTTGAGAAACACTTCTCTGCCCAATTGAAAATATTGAAGTCTACTGCAGCATCCTTGTCTGTGCAGCTCTTGGATCACCATGTCGGCATGGACATCGTTACACCACTTGCAGCGAACTTGCTCTGACACGAATGTAATCTAAGTTGGGCCATACGGTGTTTCCTTTTCTCACTCACGATTATTCACAACCAATACTTTTGTTAATTTCCTTAGCGCCAGCCAGGCCGAACGGGAGAGATGTATACAAAAAGTGGGAACGCAGAACCTGCAAAATTTGCGATTAGATTCCATAGTCTGAACATATTTGAGGTCGCTGGATACCATAAAAGTCCCCTTGTGGAATGGTGTTGGAAACAAAGTGCTAGGATTCTATCTTTAATGGTCTTACTTTAAAGAAACTATTTACATTCTGTAAATCCAGGACTACTCTGTACCCTCCTAATTTTGGTACCAGGAATGACCAATAATATATTCCCTTGGTTTATTGCAGACTTTAAATTCTCGAAATGACTCCTGTCTAAACGAGATTCACAATGTTCGACTGTAAGGCCTGAACTTCTTCAGATACTTGGACAAATCTTGAAAAGATTTGACCAGCATGGATGAAAACGCCATCACATATCCTTGTCCGACTATATTCAGGACCCAAGTCCCTGTACTTATAAGGACCCTGTGTACCAAATATTTGAAGATTTTCCTACCAACTGCTGCTTCTTCTTCTGAATACTGTGTCAACCAATACTTTGTCAACCAAAATGTTGTTTCTTAGATTATCTACCCCTTGGGCCAAACTATGAAGCAGACCTGCCCGCATTCAGTTTGCCATGAAGCCTCCCTATAGGACTGGTCTTATGAAGGCTGATTTTTCCCCCCCTCTCGAGACCTCTATATTTATCTTGTACAGCTGCTCTATGAACAAAAATTCTTTAAGGCTAAAACAATCTATTTTTGAAATAAAAATGTGCGGCCCATGTACAGAGCCACAATGCTCTCCTCGACAGGACAGCTGAAGCTATGGTTCTTGCCAAAAATCTGACAATCTTAAAATATTCCACAAAAAAAAAAATCCATAGCTTTATGCATTTCCTGTACTGCTTTTAAAAACCTAGGAAGATATTCATGATGGTGTTAAGATAGAGTTGGCTAGTTGGCCTCCAGGAGCTTGTGCTGCTTTGTTTGGAGCTCCGGCTGTTATTCTTTAAAATGCCCTTTTATTCTTTTGATCCATAGGATCTTTAATAGAAGTCCATTGCTCCAAGAGTAACTGTAGTACCGCCTGATCAAATCGCGGTACTGGAGCAATTTCCAGAATGTCACGTCCTGCATCTGCAATGGATACATATTCAAAAAGTACCTAGATGTTGCAAAATCAGGTTTCTTCCATTTTTCAGTAATATACTTTATAGCCCTGTGAACATCCTGTAGAATGTGAAATGTTTTTTCTGCGAGCCCTCACACAACAGATGCTCATGACTGTTTTAACAGACTAATCTTCTACTTGATCAACATTAAACGTTCCAACCTCCTCTCTAAGCTCTTGTCGGGTTGTTTCTAACAAGAACACCGAAATCTTCACCAGATTGAATTTTTTTTTTTATTTGATTCGTCTGCTGAATCATCCACCACGTCCAAGCTCGTCTGACCTTTACTGCACCTGATGAGCCTTACATTCTTCTTTAGCACCGAACGTATCTACCCAAGAAGATTTGATCCAGAAAAATGTCTTACTTCTTGCTCAGGAGGCCGAGGTTTTTTTAGCAATATATTCAGGACAGAATTTCTCTCAACTGGCATCCTGCTCGATGACAGAACGTTCAGCCCCACCGCACAGCTATAAATTATATTACCGTGAGGAATCCCACCAAATGGCACCGTAGCCCCCTCCCTGGCTCCCCTGCAACCACCACATAATGTAGATGTCTGGACAGGCATGGCTGGCTTACAGTCTGGCATTACGGAGCGGGGTCGGGGGAGGCTACACATCAACTAAATAAACGGTTGAGTGCACAGCCGTTGCGGTTGCGCTACTGCAGAAAAATAACCATAAGGAGAATGGCACAACAGTCTTCATGAATTTTTTTTTTTTTTATTAAGTAGTCAACGTTTTAGTGTACATCTACACCTTCATCAGGACTAATGAAGGTGTAAGTACACCGAAATGCTGACTATTTAATAAATGGGCATGGAGGCCTCAGACATCCAAGCAGACTCCCCAGATTGTCGCTCCAAAAATGGGAACTTGAAGGCCCAAGATGGTCCTCTGGTGGGCAGGACAGCTGCATAAGGCAAGACCACAGAGGAGGTAATGCATTAGACTCTTAAGGCTTAGGAGGATGAACCAAGCGTTTCATTCCGGTCACGTTTTGCTAAAGTGGAGGAGGTTGCCCATTCGTGTTTTACATCCATGGAGGAGGAAGAGGAAAATGTGGATAACAGCAGCATTGTTAATATACCTGGTTGGTAAATGTTCAGCAAATGATTTCTCCAGTAAGAACCTGCAGAATGTAAAAAGGGGCAGGGGCTATTGCTAAATACTGCAGCAAAAGGATTTCACAATGGATTTTTATTTTATGGTGAGTAGAGGGGATTGCCGCTTTAAAATAAAAGGTCCTTCAAATTAGTAGCACTGAATCTAGAAAGCATGTCTCTGGTATAAAGTTTCAGCCAGTGCAATGGTGGGTGCATCAATGCTTCTGTTACTGGCTCTCATATTGTCATCACTTGTTTACAATGGTCATCTCATACCCTTATTGCTTCAGTGTGAGTTTAAAGTCATTTTTCTTTTTTCACTTCTAAAATTAGTCCGCAATTGGACATGTAAAATGGTCATGTGTGTGCCTAAACACAACCCTATCAAACATTGTGCCATATTCAGCTGTTCTTTTATCCTATGGATCATTCAAAATGAAACTCCATGACACAAGACTTCAACATTATTTATAGTAGACGGTTTTAGGTTGGTGTAACAGAATGGTTTCCATTAATACTTTAGGTCGTCTACGTGCTGTCTGACACTTATTGTCTTCTGCTGTCACAGTCATACCATTTTGGGAAACTAATCTTGTAACAAAGCATCTGCAAGCTTTGTCCCAAGCTCCATTTCTGCTGTTTAGCTTAAAAAAATTAAATGGTAAACAAGTATAGTTTAAAAAAAAAAAAAAAATGTATCTACATGATCATAAATAGGGATTTGGCATATACAGAGCTGTGCAGAAGTATCAATCCCTACCAATAATTGTACATGTTAAATTACAAATAATGTATTCACAGTTTTTCAAACTAACTTTTTTTATTCAAATCTACAAAGCTATAATGGCTAAACTAAACACTGTTATATGAGGAGGTTAAATGTCAAAGGAAATGTACAAAAAGGAAATTTGCTGGTTGCATAAATATTCTGCCCTTTAAGTCATTACTTGGTAGAAGCATCTTTTGCCGCAATTACAGCAGAGTCTTTTTAGATAGGTCCTCCACTAGCTTTGCACAGTGGGATAGTGACATTTTTACCCATTGTTCACAGGTAAACTGATCCAGTTCTGATAAGTTTGTTGGTGATTGTAGATGGACTTCACTGCTTGTGTAGTGTTGGGCTTGTGCCAGATGTAATGCTTGGAATTTAAACCAGAAAGTTCAGTTTTTGTCTCGTCTGACCACAAAACCTCTTTTCCACATGTCTGCAACATCTATATGTTTTTTTTTTCCGCAAACTCAATTGAACTTTGTCTAAATTCAAACTGTTACATTTGGCACAAGCCCAAAACTGCACATCACCCAGTCAACACGCCTGTCAAGCACGGTGATGGCGACATCATGTTATGGGGATGCTTCTCAGGATAGAGGGGGGAATGAATAGTTCAAAGTACAAATCGAACATTTATGGCGAGACCAAGACTGCCGTCCATCGTCTATCCCCAACAAATTAAATCAGAACTGACCAATTTCCCTGTGAACAATGGGCAAAAATTTCACCATCCCACTGTGCAAAGCTAGTAAGAGACCTATCCAAAAAACTCAGCAGTGATTGATGTAGAAGGTGCTTCTAGCACGTACCAACTTAAGGGGCTGAATAATTACACCATATCTTTTGCTGACATTTAGCCTCCTGTGCGTGTAACAGTGTTCAGTTTAACCAGTACAGCTTTGTAGCTTACAATTTAAAAAAAATTTTGTTTGAAAAACTATGAATACATCATTTGTAATTCAACAAAACGTGACATTATTGGTAGGGGGTGATTACTTCTGCAAACCACTGCATGTACTAAAAGTAATTAAAACTTTTTGTGACACACGAATACCATCTGCATTATCCTTCTTGGCAGCTTCCTGTATTATGGGATAAGGTTTCTGGCATCCACATTATTATACAGTACTCGTGGGGATTTGTCTGTATAGTTTATCAACTGCGACTAAAAGCCATTAAAAAAAAAAAAAAAAAAAAAAAAAAAAAAAAAGACGACTTCAATACTTAATAGCAGGTATAAGACCCCGTACACAGGCCTCTTAGCACGATCACTGAAATAATGCTTCATAAACTGCTGCTTACAAAACGGCTGGTTTATTAGTTACAAAAATAGTTAAATCTGATACAAAGCACAGAAAAAACAAAGTCCCCAAAAAACCTACGCCAGTGGTTCAACAGGGGTACCTTGGAAGTCTTGAAAATTACAGGGAACCCTTTAGGGATGCCTGGGAACCTAAGTCATTTGAAAATTCTACCCAATACTGAAGAATTTACAATGCATCTGATCTCAGACGTGCTATTAAAGAAGTTTGGGGTGCCTCAGAATTTCACAATATAGTAGGGTTCCTCGACCCCCAAAAAAGGGTTTAAATAAACACTGGTCTGCGCCTTTCTCATGGAGAGCAACGTATAATATTGTGAACGCCAGCAAACCTGATTTCAGAATACAGGAAACAAAGTTGAAAAGAAGTATAATACAGATGGCATTCATGCGAGTCACAAAATGTTTTAATAACTTTGTACATATGCCACCACCTGTGCTGAAGCAGGGATATCCTGAAAATCTGACGTGTTGGTTGCCCTTGAGGACTGGAGTTGCCCACCCATAAGGCAGGGGTTGCCAAACTTTTCCCCTTGCACCCCTGTCTGCAATGGCCCCCTCCTTACTGGGTCCCGGCATCAAATAATGCCGTGGGGCAACGTGTTTGACATGAGTATAGGTAGAACTCACAAAAGCGTGTCCACTTTTTCATTTGGACAATATATTGATATCTTCAATTTCAGTGTTTCCTTATTTTAAGCCTCATTTTTTAATAGAGATATCCAAACACTAACATTAAGAAAACAAAATACCAGGAATGCTACCTAGTACACAATGATGTATACTTGTGGCTTAACTTATGCCAGGCAGGTAGTGCAAGCGAAAGAGAGCAAAGCAAGAGACCTTTATGTTCAGAGAACATTACAGGTAATTTTAGGCTCAACAATACAATTGTAATGAAAAATACAAAGCAAGTGGATACATAAAGCAATAACAGAGGACTGTTACTAGAAAGTGAAATAAAACACAAGTATTTGTTTTAATAAGCATAATTAAGCTGTTGTATTCTGTTACCTGAATTGGTTAGTACTCTCAAGGATAAATAAGACTGTTTTCGGAGGAACTTTGTAACAATAGTTTGACTGAAAGTCTGTATTAAAATAAACAATATTTATTTTCAAATATACATGGATTAATAGGAAAAATGTAGGTTTCAACAAAATTAATTTATACAAGTGATGTGACCCTAGCTATTGGTCATGTGACGGTGACTGCAAAATGATTATGTATTGCAAAATGAGTTTAAACACTTCGTGATTGTTAAAACCAATGTAAATGAAAGTTTAAGCTACAGTATAGTGGCGAGAAAAAGTTTGTGAACCCCAATGATAATGACAGAAATTCCATATATTTTCCATGATAACCTTCTTAAATCAAAATCGGTCTTATGAAATATCCAAAAGGGTTTAGATGTACCAATTCCAAGTCTTTTGAAACAAAATGATGTATGAATTAGACAAACAATGAGTAATTAAGAGAAAGGGTATGTGTAAAAGTAAGCGGGGAAAAAAAAAAAACTGGTTTTAGCAGCTAAATTAAAGGGGATAATTGGAATCGGGTGTTTAACAACTTAGGTAGATCTTCAGGAGTGAATTTGGGAGACACCACCGTATATAAAGATCAGAAACTTTGTGAATTCGGTCTTCCTTAAACAGGTGTGTGGAAACACCATGCCACAATCAAAATAAATCTCTGAGAACCTGATGTCTAGAAAAGTGTTACAAAACTAGTTCTAAGTATTTGGGACATCACCAATCCAATGTCAGTCAAACGGAGAACGTTCAAGACCACAGTCACTGTACCCAGGAATGAACGTTATACCAAAATCTCTCCAAGAACAAACCAGCAAATCATCAGGAAGTTATAAAGAACCAGAGTAACATAGAAAGATCTGAAGGCCACTCTCGCTTTGGCTAATGCGAGTGTTCATTACTGGACTACAGAAAAGGAATTAACAAGAATGGTGTTCATGGAAGGATAGCCAGGAGGAAACCATCCCTTTCTAAAAAAGAACATTGCTGCCTTTTTGAAGTTCGCCAAAGAGCACATAGATGATACACAAGACGTCTGGAACTAAGTTCTCTGGACAGACGAGTCAAAGGTAGAACTTTTTGGCCTCAATAAGAAACGTTATGTTTAGCGAAAAGCAAACACTGCGTTCGAACAGAAGAACCTCATTCCAGCCATCAAGCGTGGTGGGAGTGTGATGGTTTGGGGCCGCTTTGCTGCCTCAGGACCTGGACGACTTGCAATCATTGACACAACAACAATGAATTCTGCATTGTATCAGAAGATTCTTGAGGAGAATATCAGGCCATCCGTCTGAGCTGAAGCGAAAGTGGGTTATGCATAAAGACAATGATCCTAAACATACAAGCAGATCTACAAAAGAATGGCTGCAGAAGAAGAAATTCTGCGTTTTAGAATGGCCTAGTCAAAGTCCGGACCCAAACCCTATTGAAATGTTGTTGCAGGATCTGACGTGGTCCATGCAAGCAAGCCGCAGAGTTGAAGCAGTTCTGTAAGGAGGAATGGGACACAATCCCTCAGAACCGATGGCAGAGACTGACCAGCAGTTACAGGAAACGCTTAGTTAAGTCATTGCTGCAAAAGGGGGCGCCACCAGGTACTGAATCTAAAGGTTGCATACTTTTTCACTCATTGATATTGAATGTTTAATCATTGTGGATAAATGTTGAAAAAAGTATCATGTTTTTGTGTCATTTGTTTGATCAGGTTATCTTTATTATTAGGACTTAGATTAAGATCCAACAACATTTTAGGTTTGAAGTATGTGGAATGTGAAAATCCTAAGGTGTTCACAAACTTTCTTGCCACTGTATGCACACTTTGCAGACCCTTAACACTCATAGTGTCTGGGACTCCAGGAGGCCAATGACATAGTGGCTATTTCATTGGCTTTCTGCTCGTTTTCCAGTGGAAATCGCGATCAGCACTCCTATTGAGCGCTTAACGTGATCTGGCCAATGTGGGAGATAACTCCTCTTCCATTCTCGCAAGCAGTAACATCATGGTAAATATGAGATCAAAGCGTTAAGAAAAGTTTCTTAGCAAAAAGGTAAATGTCAATATTTGACGCTTCCGAAAACTATTTCACAGTGTGTTAACACTTGACCAATAGCGCACGTCTGATCTATACACAAAACGTACTACAATAAACAAAAGCCACTGAAAAATTCTTACTGCTTCTAATTCTTTCTGCGTTTCATCCTCCATTCGTCTAATGTCCTCCATTGTTAGGTCAATCCACTTGTCAATCCAACAGAACAACTGGCGATGGAAGTTGGTGAATATTCGTTTTTCTTGCTTAAAAATAAAAATAACGTTAGTCAGTAGTCTTCATACATTAGAGCATGAATTTATGAACGGTCACAGTAGAATTTGTTGTCTAGAGGGGTATAAAGGATAAATACGCTTTTTCACAAAGATAACATATTGATATGTACTGCACAATTTGTTCTACACTTTACAGGGGAGTTCATCTTGAAGATTTGTTTACTCTCCACAAAGAAATCTCAAGTATCTGAACAGCTGTGAAGAGGGGGGGGGGGAGGGAGTTGAGAGGGAGGATGGGGGAGCCAGAACATTACATCACGGGCAACGCCGGGTATATCAGCTAGTTTACAATAAAACACAGTCCAATATATTCAGAATTCAAAGAGCAATTGTACACACAAACTCAAGTTCATAAAACACTTCGCTCCGTAACACTTTCAAGAGCACAATTCCATTTCAAGACAAGTCTTTTGACCCAAAATTTGATGGGACTCGTGAAACTGGGCTAGGACTGCATGGTGTGTGTGCGTGCGTGCGTGCGTACACACACACACACACTAATGCTACAGCCTCTTACAATGCAACATTGCCGGAAGATATGAGAGCTCGAAAGCTCGCACAAATAAAAGCATTTCGTTAGCCACAGAACGGTATCGTCTTTTAATTTTTGATTATTAAAGCTCGGCTAACACGGTACCGATACCTCTACATCTATCTATATATAATATATATTATAATATAATATAATATATATAAACATTGTGGAAAAAATACATTAGCTTGCCCAAAAAGTAAACGTTTAATTTAAAAAAAAAAATAGTAATTTAAAAAGTCAGGAACAGCAGGTGCCAATTTACTTAAAAATACTGCAGTCTCAAGCCTCATAATGCCAATGAAATGTATACATTTGAAAATGTCTTGTCATTTTCCTAGATTAGGCAGAGTTGGACTGTTCTCAGTTTGTCTGAGAGACTTCTGAAACATGTATAATCTGTAACTATGTAATACAGTAGGCATACCCTTGTTGCGGGTCCATGTTAAAATGGATTTGAAGCCAAAAAAAAAAAAAAAAAGATGACAGTGCTCATTTGCATGTTATTACCCAGAATCCCTAGCTGCAGTGGAAGCACCGTATGCCAAGAGATAATGGTGAAAAGCAGCGTTACAGACCTGTCTGGGACATGTGAATATGCTCACAAGTGAGATTTTTATTTGCTGCAACATGTATGAAAGTCATCAGAAAAGAGCGAGTCATCAGCTTTTGTAAGGGAGAAATGGGAGGTGCCGGTACTGACCTCTCAATTAGCAGTACTACACCACAGAAGACATTTTCAACCAGTGGCATCAGATCAGTAACTTCATATTTAAAACTTATCAAAAAATAAAAAAGCACACATTTTTGTTTCACAGTTGATAAAAGTTCCATGTGAATTGAAAGCATGCATTTACGTGGAGCTTTAAGAAATAAATAAATAGAAATGTAATATGACTTTTTAACGTTCCTGCTGTGTTTTTCTAGAGCCCTCGCGTATGGTCAGAAACTCCACGCGTAATCACCGTAGTTTAATAAATTCAAGGGCGTTACTTACCTTCTGAATAAAATGTTCTACTTTGTTTTGGAGTCCCCACCATCTAAATTTAATGGTTACTAGCTTGTAAGCACACATTCGTGGACAGTCCTCTGTGTTTGCCAATTCTTTCTACAAAAAAAAAAAAAAGTCTTATGAACCAAAGATATTTGATTGTTCTTGATTCATATGAATCCTTTGAAGTGATATGATGTGAGATACTATGGAGCAGATTCACTAAAAAGGTTAATAGTCATTACAACCTTGTGAAGAATCAATTCATTCATACTCTTCCCATCTAGCACAATGTGAATGATACAAGTACTATGTATTAGTACAAATTAACAACAAGATGACATTTGCAATATAGAATTGGCACATTAACAAACAATATTCCCATTTGTTTTCCTAAGTACCATCAGTAAAAGGACATTTATGATTGGAGCCAAAAGAGGGCCAACAACTAAGCCTAATATAAAATACTGACGCAACTAACAAGTATCAGTTCTTAAGATACATCACCATTCCTGTGATGTTGGAGTTAATGGCAGAGTCTAAAAACGAGCAACAAAAAAAAGAAAAGCACGTTTTTTGTTTTATGTAACTTTCTATATGTATGTACTTCAGAAAAGTTAGGAGAGATATATATCGTACATTTGTGTGCTTCCTTTCTTCATTTATCAGATGGACAGTTCAAGCATCACAGGTTATTATATACATATTCTGCCCTCTATCCACTGCTGGATGAAGGTCTCCCCAATGATCTTCCAGATACTTTGGTTGCAAGTCGCCAACAAAATGTTCGGATTTTATCCTCCCATCTTACTTTTGGTCGTCATTTTGGTCTTGATATCCTTTGGACTCCAGTGGAGTACATTACTGTCCAACGAGTCATTTCTTCTTGCGATATGTCAAGCCCACTTTCATTTTAATTTCTTCACCCTTGTGATGTCCCAGAGTTTTGCATGGTTTAAAAACCATTCATTCTTTTTCCTGAATCTTCTGGTAATACCCAGTTGGCTGAAGCTTTTGAATGATCTTTGCATTTAGGGTCCAAGTTTCACATCCATACTTACACATACACAGGCAGGATACACTGGTCAAAATTATTTGATCTGGATTCCCTTTCCTCCCAATTTAATGTGTTAAACAGTTCAAGTGTTGCTGTGAAAAGCTTTGGTGACATGGAGTCTCTGGCACACTCCCTTGCATGTATCTTCATGTAATCGAATGGTTGATGTTGCATTCTTATAAGGGCTCCTTATAATATCAATGTAAGCTTCAACACTGTGTTAATGCCTTTAAAAACAGCAGGAGGTGTAGACAGAAATCAAAAGCTTTTTGTAATCTTCGAATCTTAAGCCGAGGGATAGGTCATATTTATGGCTCCAGAAAAATCACTTGTACGACTTGGATGTGGTCAATAGTGTTGTATCCACTGCAAAAATGTTGCTGTTTCTCTAGGCTGGGCAGAGTCCAGGTTCCCGTGGTCAATTGGGGAGTAACTTTGTAAACATCTTTTAAGTAATTGGAAGTAGACCGATGAATCTGTAGTTCCTGAGGTAATCTTTTTTTGTGGATGAGGATAACTAGGATAACTATGGCACGGCTCCATTGTTCTGGAATTTGCCTGTTCAAGCATGTAAAGGGTTAGGCCTCGGGCACGGTCAGCGCTTAGGTTTAGGCGCTGACCCGTGCTGAGGCGCGCTGCTGCTCGGCCGTGAGCCCCTGCAGCCGCAATGAGAGCGGCTTTAGCAGGGGCTCGCGCACGCTTCCGCAAGTGTGCGGAAGCGTGTCTTATTAAATTTTTAGATTTGGTGCTCACGGGAGCGCAGGGCCGGTCACGTGAGCGTTTAGCCAAATGAGCCCCCCCCCCCCCCCGACACGCCCGCGGACCAAGGCCAGGGAAAGCACCCGCTTTCCCTCAGCCTCCGCGCGCCTCCACACGTAATTCTTACGGAGCAGAGCAGGAGATCCTAAGTCTGATCTGTCAGACTGCTGGAGACAGCGCATCGGCCCCTAGCCCGGCCCCGTGGTGTAACGTCGCGAGAACACGAGTGCGGTGACGTCACGAGCGCACGTGACGCGGAAGCAGGAGTGGAGCAGCGCCAAACCCGGGAGGAGGGCGTCTGGAGCTGAGGCTTTCTCCCACAAGAAGACGGACACTGAGGCTCTCCCAGCTGACTGAAACTTCGGAGTGACCTTCTAGATGTGCCTGTAACCTACTTACGTCTTGTGTTTTTAACTGTGTTTTTATAGCATTAAATATTACATTTTGCACTATGGGTCTTGCGCCCTTTTTTTCTTCTTTATCTATATAGTTTCTTGGACCCGAGGGTTGGATCCAACAAAAAGGAGCTGCATTTCCTATTTGTGAATGAACTGGACATTGAACTATATTGTATGGTATATTCATTATTATTTTTCTTTGTGTGTATTTTTTTGTATTTTTATTGGAGTCAGTAAGTTTTACTGATACTAAGGGCATGAGCGCTAGCTGATCCTATGTATTGCACTTAATTTGATTATAGCACCTGGATCAGCCACTGTATTTATTACGTCACTGTGTCATACTGAAAATATTACTTTAAACAAACATGGGGAGCTGAAGTATTTCAGCGATTATGTCACTTCTCTTGAAGTCTGTGCACCTGGTTCTTTGTACTTGTAATCTTATTGTTCACCAGTTATCGAATTGGCTTAAGATGCCATTATAAATACTTCTTAAAGAACAAAACCGAAACAACTAAGTGGCAGTGTCCTCTTGTAGCCTACTGAGCGCAGGCCGCGACACCCTACTGCAATGATGTAGTCCTCTGACTTCCATGCGTTTTCCCACAGTACAGGGATAAGTCGCACAATCTTCTTGCTACGGTGAACCAGAGAGCCCTTGCTGACCTTTGCAATCTCTCCGTAAAGCCCCATGTGCTGTAAGGAGCCACAAAAAGAGTAGGGTGCTATAAAATGTCAAATTTGTGTGATAAAAAAAAAAAAAAAACCTTGTTTCACAAAGTAGGCTGTGAAGGTGGAATGGGGATCGTTATATTTTAGATTAGAATGAGCATTTGAATATGTATTACCTTCCAATTAGGTCCCAACGGCCCCCTTTTCGTTTTCATGGACTGAAATATTCCGGGGTCTTCATCAGCTTTATAGTCCTGTAAAATATTAAGAAATGTCAGCATTGAAATATCCAATTGCAATTGTGTTCTAGTTGAGAAAACTAAATCTAAAGCAGCCGTTCATGTTCGGATGGACATCAGAAGCAGAAGACCGTTACGGAGAGCAGCGGCGTAGCTGTATAATTCCTTACATTGTCGGTCTTAACATTTAGGAGGGCCATGCAATTGTACACTATATGCATCATTATTGTAGGCTTGTCAATGACAAGAAAAAAGCAAAGGGATTTTGTTGGTCAAACTCAAACGTTACTGAAGTATCATGAAGCGATAAAACACATACACCTGAACATTGTTGCCCGAGTAAATAAAGATGACAGGGGACCAACTGGCCGACAGTCTATTTTACCCAATGTAAAATCAATTCATATTTCATTTATCGCAAGCATGCAACAGTATGTTTTATATTCACACATGAACTGTACCTTGGACATTGTCTCATGCACCCACTACCCTGCTTCTAAACATTTACCAAGTACACAACGCATCAATTTCAAGGAGCGCGTCTAGTTTTAGCATTTTGCTCCATAAAATTCCTCTTTCCTATACCATACTGTATATCCCGGGAGGTATATCAAAGTATCAACCATATCTCCATTCTGCCTTCCACTGTCTACATCAGTGGTGGGCAACATGAAATACACCAAGTGCCGCAAGCGCTGACTTCAGCACCTAAAAGGACCGCACACAGTATACATCGACTTATAGCCCCTCCATCCAACTCCTATTGTCCTATATAGCCCCTCCCTATATTGCCCCATATAACATCTTTCCCACTCTGCGTGTGCTGATCTCTTATTGTTTCACCTCCCCCTTTCTCCCTTCCTGCCTCCCCCGCCACCTCCCCGTCCCGTTCTCCAGAAGCTCTGCCCCCATGTGACAGAGAGACTGGCTTAAAGTTAGTAGGGAGGCAAGACCGGGGAGGAGGGAGGCAAAGGGTCCGCAGGGGAAGTGGTCTACATGTTGAAGCTCTTTCCTCCCCTTTCCCATATATAGAACGTAGCAGGGCAACGTAGAATCCTTAACGCATTCACTTCAATATAGTGAGAAGATTGGTAATATAGTTAACAATGCACTTGAATTGAAGAGGGGAAAAAAATAAAAATATGCAGAGGGAGTCCTGCCAAGTCAAAGCAAATGTGTATTCTTAGTCACAAAAGCCCATTTTGCATTTCATATTGCAAGCGCACATCTATCTTCTCAAACATTGTAAATGCTCCAGGGCACGAGTTTCAAACCACTCACCCTGTTCGCAATAATGTCAGGAGCTATATACCCTTATTAGTATTTGTAGTGTTTAATTCTTATAAGGATATATTAATACAGTAAATATTAAACATAAAAAGGCTTTAAATAGACAAATGGATGGTACAGCATTGAACAGATACTGTCCAATTTGAAAACAAATGAGTCGATAAGGCTACATCTGGAATCAGATCAACATAGTTTTCACAATGTTGAAGGTTATTCTAGTTCATCTTCTATAATTGTATTTCAAATAATAAAAACAAAAAAAATCCTGCCCTCAGTACTTCACAATATCCATATTAAGAGCTGTTTTGTTGTTACTCTGCCGAGTTGCCATTAAAAAGATGAAAAATACATTCTATTTTGTATGACAGATTCAGCAGCTTCATACAATCTGCAAATCCCAATTACAGCTGCAAATGAGCAATAGCGTGGAAGGAGATCGCCTTACGGCCCTGTTAGTATGCAATCGCCTTCAGGATCCCGCAGGGAAAGCAAAGCCACTGAAGGCTTGTGGTTTATTTTGTTTGCCACCAGCTGTAGACTTCTCATCTCATTAGTGCTGTTAAAATACTGTAGGGGATGACAGCTGTAACCTACTTGAATCTTCTGCTCCTAGGATTTCTGAAGGCTAATTCTGCGATGCTCTTTGCAACCCTTTAAAAACAGGTCCACTTTATATCCATGTGTAGTGCAACCACAGTTTGAGCTTCTGAAGTAGGTTAAAAATGTAACAGTGCCAACGTGTCAGATTAGATACAAATTAATTGTCCTTTTGGGTAAATACATTATTTCCTTTGAAAATAATAAGTACGTTAGTCAAATTACAAAGAAGGTTACCCTTATGGGCTTAGCATGTCTGCTATTTATCATGATCAATACAGAGTGGTCATAAAAATTTTTTTATTAGTGTGGTCATATAATGTAACGAATGTTTCCCTTTTTCCAACAATTCAAAGATGGATGTTTTAGCATTTACTAGGCAGAAACCTGCGCCCAAGATTAAGACAGTGAAAGTTGCAACATGATCTAAAAAAAACATTTGGGGCGGTGGGGAGGGGGAGAGATGGGAAAGAGTGGATCTTAAGACTTGTATTTTTTTCCACTGGGTATTCTTATTTGGAAGGCACAAATAAAATTGGATAGGGCTCAGTTGAAATGGGATGTTTTTTGGAGAGAGAAAAAAAAAATAGATGTCAAAATATCAATTTAAACATCTAACAAAGACTATCCAAATCTTCGCATTTCAAACCGAAAGAGCCATGGTTTGACCATTAAACAGCAATTGACGTAAAACTGCAATGAGAATGTTGATCTATCATATTTATGTTCATCATAAATTAATTTAATCATATATTTATTGGGTTTCTCAGGCATCCCTAAAGGGCTCCCTGCAGTTTTCAGGTCATTTGAAAATTGTTCCAAATACAGAAGCATTTACATTGCGTCTGATCTCAGACGCGCTATTAGAGAGGGTTGGGGTTCCTTACAATGCATCTGTTCTCAGGCGCAATTATTAGAGAGGGTTGGGGTTCCCAAAAATGTCACAATATAATTAGATTCCTCAACAAAAAAAAAACCTTTGAAAGTCACTGTCTTAAATCATTTATGGACTTACAGTACACTAGAAATCTAAAAAAAAGCTAACAAGACAATAGAATACTAGAAAGTCAAAACCCTTAATGGTTAAATCCCATTGGCCTCAGTTTCAAAGCGGTTCCCTCTAGCAGCCCCCCTCCCCCCCACCACTTCAGGCCCAGTTATTTTGAGCTTCCGTGGCCCCCGGTTTCCAGGACACACATTGGTAAATACAGGTGGTCCTTCCTGGGATTTAAATCCACTACGTCTCAGCCAATAGGAAGCTGCGACCAATGACGTTGAGGCTTACTTTGCTTGCAGGATGCAATGCGGGACAGCAATGTGTTACTATTACCGGTAAGAATCTCAGGAAGCCCGGAGGTGAAAATAGCAGAATCACTATTTCCAACCCCCTGATTTGCACTGTGACAGCAGGACTGAGGCATTGGATTTCTTATAATCCTTTATAAAAATTGATTTTTATTTTATTTTGTTTTTATTGGTGGTTTTAGGTTCCTTTTACCTCTGTGAAGTTTTATACAATCTGTTTTACTGGCTTGCATTTGTACCTGTTGTAATATTTTACTGTTTTAAATAGTGTTTTAGCACTTCCCCCACTTGTTCCATTTTTAAGGCCACCTGGTTCTTATGCTGGGAAAAAAAGGGGGTTAAAAAAAACCTAAATAAAAAATTAACAGGGAAACCTGCGGCTTTAAACCAGCAATCCAAGCCAGTGTTTTTTTTTTTTTTTTACAAAAAAAGGTATGAAGCAGAGGGTCTCCGGAGCTGAACCCCATTCATTTCAGCTCCGGAGACCCCCTGCTTTTAAAGATACTTACCTCCAGAGGAGGTGCCGGTATCCCTCTGCTTTTTAAAGCTCCTACAGCATGTGCGCTAATAGGAAGCTGCACCGATATCACGAGTTCCTATTGGCCCGCATGACACAGGAGCATTAAACGCAGCCATTATGTTATCCCTGCTAGCCGAGCCGGATCGGCTACCTGCACCCCCTACAGAGGCATGCACCTCCGAAAGCATGGCGGCCCTGGAACCAAGCTGAAATTAATGGGGTTCCAGAGACCCCCAGCTTAAATCCTGTAAAAATAATATTCAAAAATAGTTTGCTGGCTTGGATTGCCACAAATGATGCAATTTATTTAAACAAAATAAATAAATACGGATTAACTTATCTTTGGCACACATTCCATAAAACGACATTTTAATTCACATTACCATCATGAAGGAATAAAGGGTTTGAAAACTGGAAAAGCATCAATGCCTCTAATAATTGTTCCTACATGCATCATTTTAAAGGTCTAATCATTTAGCCAACATCATTTTATATTACAGATACATCAAGATACACAACAAACTGAATGTCATATCTGCAGTGTGTTTCTGTACCACATTTACAGGAATTACATCGCCCACAAAGAATCAGTAACCCAAATTAGACTCAGAAGAATTTATTTGAAACATCTGTACTACTCTATCCCGTTACTGTATGTTACAAGTTAGTTGATGCCCGAATGATAAAAATTTTCAGCATGGCGACCTACATTTTTTCCCCCTCTCGCGCTATTCTGGTTTGTTCTTTGTCAGAGGATCAGTAAATCTACAGAGCCATTTTTGAGAGCTCAGAATAAGAGTTAAGAGAAATTGATACTGAAAATTGATGAGAGGAAACACATTGTGGCAAAGAATAGAGTGTGCTGGCAAATATGAACGAAAGCTAGAATAAATTGGAATGTCTGGTATGCCAATCCCAAAACAGGCAGCTGCTTAAGCTTCAATTTTGACTCCAGCAAAGAAGATCATATTAATCTCAATTACCTTCAGGCATCCCGCATGTTAGACCCTGGCTGAGAATAGAGAAGTATTTATTATGATACGACTTAAGTAAACCGAAATTAATATTTTAAAAAGGTTGTTTCAAATAAATGTTTACATTTAAACAGCCCTACAAATATGGCCACTATCTTGTACATTAGGTTTGTCCCAGGATTAATTTATAGATGGTATTTACCTCTGCTGTAAATAAAATATCATTGATAGGAGTGAGAAATTATCAAATGGAAAATTAAGTTTATTGAAGAAAATAAAGAAGATGGCGATTAAGTAAGTGCATGTCCAATTATTCGTGTCCTTTTTTTTTGCTCTGTTTTTATTTTACTTACACAGCACAATATTTCCAAATATAGCTATTACCCAAGGGAGAATCTACAAGGAACAAATTGGGATTAAGTCCTTGCAGGAAAAATAAATAAATACAGAAGATGAATGGGCAAATCATTAAAACATTGTTAGATGAGCACACTTATCAGTGTATGCCCTTGGGTATTAAATCTTGAAGAAACCCATCCAAACCAGGGGAAAAAAAAAAAAAAAAATAACTGGTCGGGGGAGAAATGGAAAGGAAGTGTCAGGCATTTAGATTCTTGAAGTTCGAAGGGACAGCGGAATTAATTTACAAAAAGTAAAGTAAGATCAAGCCATGCCCCCCTCCCTCCTGTTGCCTCCCCAAAAAAAACCTTTAAGTATATTAACAAAATGATTAGGAGAGAGAATATAGGACCCATTAGTGAGACAAGCCAGCAAAGTATTGGGGATGAGAGAACAGAACAGAGGTATTAAAACTAATTGTACACATACCATGGGCAGCCAGATTGCAAAAATATAAGAGGAAGCAACAACCCTCAAACATTTGGTTAACACAGGAAGACATGCCAAGGCAGCCTGATAAAATGAAGTGAAATAAAATACCTGGTCCTGATGTCATTCACCCAAGTTCAGTCAAAGACAGACTGTTATACAGTATTTGAGGACTCCATTTCCACAGGATTTGTATGATGCAAACAAACCGTACTTGCTAATAAATGACGTGTTAAAATATATACAAAATACAAATCCATTGTGAGCAGTCAAACTGCTAAATTGGTAGCACCTCTCACACAATCCCCTAGTCCGCTCAAAAATCTCCCTTGTAAGAGGGGGGGGGGGGATTTTGGATATACCCAGGTGGGTGGTAACGTAGTCACCCTGGGCTAAGTGAGGATGAGTTGGGTTGGTGCTCAGCCCAAAACAAAGTGGGTTCTAATGGAATCGCAGCAATTAATTTTAAGTCTTCAACTACAGATGAGTCAGCCTACAGAGATGATCAAAGCTGTGCTTAGCAAGACTCACTCTCTACGTCAACGCTAATGGCAGACGGGGGGGATTCCTTTAACCACAGTATCACAACATATTGTGCTATGATTATCCTCCAAGGGAGTATCCTCTCTCTCTCTCTCCTCCCCCGCCCCTCCCCACCCCCTAGCCACAATATAACACACCCTTTTCCCTTCTGGCATCTATACAGTACTCATCAGGTGTGTCAATTTTACTTTCACAATTATATTTTTAGGTTTGAGTGCATTTTATGCAGAAGTCTTTTCTCCTTGTGTTTTTGCATATAAATGTGTAAAAGCAGACGTGTACGGCTCGAACGATAGGAAATGGCACGATTTCACAAAACCACGCTTTATTTTCCTTTAAGAAACTTTCAATAAAATAAATGGTGGGGAATATTAGGTATTTTAATCAATTTGGTGCTTATGGGGTTAATATGGATATAGTGTCTTAAAAATACAATATATTGGGATTATGACAGGTTAAGACGCTTCCTGTGTCTGTGCTGATCTACAAAGAGCTTAATGGGGTGGAGGAGGGGGGGGGGAATCTATTGTGTGTTTCACTGCAGAAGGTATGGGCGTAAATGTCGGCATGTTTGAATAGAAAATCAGAAAGCAGCGGTGTGTTTTGGGATCCAGGCCCATCCCTAAGCGGTAAGCAGGTAAGGCACTGCCTAGGGGAGGCAGGTCTCAGAGGGCAGCAAGAGGGAAAGTGTAGCAGCGCTGCTGCTTTCCTCTTTTTATTTTTATAAATACATGTAGGATTGAAGAAGGGGGGCTCCGGAGTTGAGCCGCATTAATTTCGGCAGCGAGGACCCCCTGCTTTTTGAGATACTTACCTCCTTTGGGGGGTGCCGGTATTCCCTGCTCAGGTTTAAAGCCCTCAATCACGAGCCAATAGGAAGCTGCCTATGACGTCACAGCTTCCTATTGGCCCATGTGATGGGACAGCTAAAATTGAGCAGGAGATACCCCTAAGGAGGCAAGTATCTCAGGAAGCAGGGGATCACCAGGAGCTGAAATTAGTGTGGTTCAGCTCCGGAGACCCCTACAACCTACTTAGGAGAAGAGGGGGGGGGGTGATCTTTAATAATGCTTGCCCAGCGGCACATAAACCTAGGGACCGGTCTGTTGGGATCAGAACACCCGAATTCTCTTCTACTCCGTTGACTTCTCTGGGACAGGACCCATGTCATATGGTAACATACTGTATAGGGATTTCTATTTGTTTATCCTTTTATTTTAAGAAACTGTTCTACATTTATTGTAATTGTATGTTCTGTGTAATCCAAGCACTGTATTGTTTTATTTATTAAAATAAACCTTTATAATAAGTAATGCTTTGGGTTTGCACGCTTTGTAGAGAGGAATTTACATTTTCTGACACATTTTGCTACAACTGATGTGTGTTAAGTGTATAGTTTGTTAATAAACAGGAACCAGAGACCCTGGCAGATTTATATAACTACATATTTTTGCATATTTTATTGGGTGGTGGAAGCGGATAAATATGATTGCAATCGAGGAAGGGGTTAATATGAACTCACTGAAAGTACCATGCAGGGTGGAAAGGCGAGTTGCCTAGAGTAGCCATGCGTATTAACCCAGGTTGCATATCTAAGTCACGTGCCCAATTGTGTGCTGTCTGTGACAGATGGCATATTGGGACGAATTGAGGAGAGATATTGTTTATTTGAGAAACCTTTGCGGAGGTGAAAAGTGGGGAAGCTAGAGAGCTGTTTATTAACCCTTGTCCCATAAGCAGGTCACGTACTCACAGGTGTGCCGTAAATAACAACGGACTCCACAATTTAGTTAGAAAATAGGAACATGTCAATTGAGTCATTAAAGAACAAAAGTAAGAATTGACAGTCATCATACTAAATGTCTGCAATGACTTCATGAAGCATATTTTAAAGGCTTAAATGTACTCAAGGTTGCTAAATCTCGTTGGGAAAAACATTACAGTGCAATATTTTTGCCGATTTAATGATTAATTCACCAAGCCGAGCAAGAAGTAATGGGCTAGACCGAATAAGTAGGAATGGGGAAATAGCTATGGGTCATGGGGGTGGAGTGGGGAAAAAGAATAGTTTAGCAAGCAGGGAGGCAACCATATTAAATTCAAATTATATAAAAATAAAGAACTTAATCCATGGGAAGAGAAAGGAAGGAGCAGATAAACGAATAGAACAGACTAGTAACAGCTTGAAATACGTCAGAAAACAGCAATATACATGATACAGTATGATAGGCATTACTGAAACATGCTGGACTGAAAATCATGACTGGGCAGTTCATTTAGAGTGTTACTCGATTTTTCAGAGAGATCAGGCACATTTATAGAAATGTTTTACCAGGAAGTAATACGTTGGAGTTACCGCTCGTTTTCAAGTATGTCCTGGGCATAGAGTTAAGATGACAAATAATATATGGATACAAATACAGTTACATAAGTGAGCAGGGTATACAGTATATACACGAGACATTGCATGCACAGTATGTTTATATGTGAAATCAAATTTAAAACCCATTATAAAGGGAATAGGTTTATGAAGGGATTGATGAAAATGTTGACTAGATAGAAATCTGCAGTGGCAATAATTGTAAAAAAAAAAATATATATCATTTTAGAAGGGATCTGCTAAAAAGCACAAAATATTGGCGAGATTCCAGAAGCCAAACTAGTATTGCAAATGGAAAAGGGAGCAAAACCAGGTCATATTTTTATTGGGGGTGATAAATATCAGGAAAATGTCTAATAATGAGATTAGCAGTATAACCAAAGGAAACACGTTTTTGGTTGTGCTAAAATAATTAAACGACCCAAATGATTGAGGAAGCAACCAGGGAAGGGGCCTTTTTGGATGTTATTACTTATACATTGTTTCAGATTACAAATATTCAAGTGACTGAACATTTGGGAAATCGTGATCATAGCAAGGTCTCATTTAAAATACTTTATCAAACAGTATATGGGCTCAAAAATATTTTATTTTACAATGGCAGATTCTAGTTAACAAAGGAAGAACCTGCAATTAACCAATTGGAATGGAGTTCTTGCAGGAAAAAATGTGGACGATAAAACAGTTAGGAGTACTCTTATCAGTGTATAACCATGAGTAATATAAAAAAATAAATCCAAAACCAATGCGGCTAAATACACAAGTAGATGAAGAAATGGAAAGGAAGAAGCAGGAATTCAGATTGTTAAAGTCGAAAGGGAAAATGGGTGTAATTTCAGAATATAGAATGTAACAAAGTTGCCCTATTGCAATCAGATTTGTAAAAATTGAAATGTAAAGAAGGATTACAATGGATAGCAAGATCAACCCTAAAAAGTTCTTCAAGTATCTTCATAACAAAAAGTTGAGAGACAACGGTATAGGGCCCATTCAGTATGAGATGGACAGGCAAATTATTGGGGATAAGAAGGGCAGAGCTATTAAACAAATTAGGTCTCTGAACATACCAAGGAGGATGGAATTGCAAAAATATTGCAACAGGAGGAAGCCAAAACCTCAACATTAACCAGAAAGAAATGCAAAGGTGGCTTGATAAAATTGGGGTAATAAAGCACATTGCTCTGATGGCAACCGTATTAGTTTATTTAGAGCGGCAAGTAGGAATATAGACAAAGGCAATGGATATTATGTACTTTGATTTTGATTTTGATATGGTGCCACACGTGTGTGTACAAAATAAAATAAATTGGTCTGGGTTAAAATATTTGCGTCTGGATTGAAAAACCAGTTGAAGGATAGATAGCAGAGGTGTCATAAATGGAGCTTTTTAAAGGTGGACTAAAAGTTGCAAATGTAAATCAAAGTTTAGTACAGAGCCTCTGATATTTAACATTTTATTAATGACCTCGAGCTTGGCAAAGAGAGCAGGGTCTCTATTTGTCCTGATATACAAGAAAACTGGGGCGCTCCTTACATTTATACACACTGATACCCAAAATCTAGTTGGAGTTCAAAGTGGATGTAGATAGGCAGCAATGATGCACATAAATAATAAAATCATGCAATACTAGCCGCTGGTCTTTGCTGCTGCTCAGACGGTAACGGATCTCCCACAGTATGAAGACACAATAAGGCGAGCGCAAGCCAGAAAAAACAAAAACAGAAACAGCAAAATATAAGTCACATAATAGCCTAAAATGCTAAAAATTGAATGGGTGATGGGAGGGGAAATAGGATGGAAGGAAGTAATACAAAATTACTCACACGGCCATGTGTGAGAGTGTAGACACATCACAACAAAGGTGGCTTTAGCCTATGGCTTGCTTCATTGATCACTGGTTGTACCCTGACTTCCGCGTCCGAAAAGTCCGAAAAGTCCGGCGGCGAACGGCGAAACATGTTGTTCTGAGGAGGATTTTTGGACATTTCATTCCACCGCAGTTTCACCTGGATCGCCGTTCGCCGCCAGACTTTTCGGACGCGGAAGTCAGGGTACAACGCCGATCGCGCCATACAGGAGAGCTGCCTGCCCTACACTTATTGCTGTTTTCCCCTCCTTCTCTCCTGAGATCTCCGTCAGGACCAGTGATCAATGAAGCAAGCCATAGGCTAAAGCCACCTTTGTTGTGATGTGTCTACACTCACACATGGCCGTGTGAGTGATTTTGTATTACTTCCTTCCATCCTATTTCCCCTCCCATCACCCATTCAATTTTTAGCATTTTAGGCTATTGTGTGACTTACATTTTGCTGTTTCTGTTTTTGTTTTTTCTGGCTTGCGCTCGCCTGATTGTGTCTTCTCTCTATTTGTCCTGACACTAAATTATGTAAGGTAGTAAAATCAGAACAGGATGTAATTTCTTTACAGAACTTGAATAAACTGAAAACTTGGGTAAACGGCAGATGAGGTTTAATATAAATAAATGTAAGGGTATGCATTTGAGAAGAATGAATAAGCAGGCTATGTACAAACTAAATGGGACACATTAGGGAAA
Organism: Ascaphus truei; assembly: GCF_040206685.1. Lineage (NCBI taxonomy): Eukaryota > Metazoa > Chordata > Amphibia > Anura > Ascaphidae > Ascaphus > Ascaphus truei. The sequence goes on from NC_134495.1 coordinate 29,839,624, forward strand.
TCCTTGATGAAGGATTTAGGAGTGCTTGTAGACGGCAGGTATACCAATGGTGCTCAATGTTAGACAGTAGCTGTAAAAGTTGATAGAATATGATCTTGCATTAAAAAAAAAGGGTATGGTTGAAAGGGAAGACGGCATTTTGACACTATAAACCCTTAATAGGACCACACCTTGAATATAGAATACAATTTTGGGAACCACGCCATATAAAAAATACACATTATGTAACTGGATCAAGTACAGAGGAGTCACCAAATTAATCAAGTACTTATGAGGATCTACATTAGGTTTTATTACATTATATTAGATAAAGGCATCTAAGAAGGGGATATAATAACCATTTACAAATATATTCAAGGTCAATGAAAGGAATTTTCAAGGCAACTATTCATCCCAAGGCCATTACAAATGGCAGGGTCATTTCATGAGATTGGAGGAAAGGAGATTTCACCTGTAGCAAAGAAAAAAGGGTTCTTTACAGTAAGGTCGGTTAAGAGAGAAAATGTACGTATGTCTTTATTTATATAGCGTCATTAATGTACATAGTGCATGTACATAGTACATTAATGTACATAGTGCTTCACAGTAGTAATACACGTGACAAGCATATCAATCACAAATACAAATAACAGGAAATTGAATTCTGTAGGTCCCATAAAAAGCCCCCTCTTCTACTACCTGCAGATAGTCTTTGGTATCTCCCATAGCTGAAAAATACATCTGATACATAGGGAGGGTAACTATGTGCCCACTGCCATGGTTCCACGAAGAAAAAGAAAAAAAAACAGTAAACAGGATTAATTTTCTCATTTCCTGTTCCCCATATCAGTGGGCACCGTAGGGCAGGGGTGCTCAAGAGTTTTCAGGGGGGAAAGGGTGGTGGTTACAGAGGCCAGGCGCTCTTCACCCAAGGCATTTCAATTAATGCCGGGAATCGCGTGAGGCCTCTGCAACATCCCTTACCTTGTCTTTGGCGACGCATCGCCATGGCAACGTGAACCCCGAGGAGGGCGAGAGCAGGCAGGGGGGCGCAGCGGGGAAAGTTTGCACTCCCCTGCAGTAGGGACATACCCAGCAATACAATAAGGGAGGGAAATAATAAAGAACACCAATATGAGTTTCAACACATGTGTTATTACAGACTGCTGTAGTACTTTGCGACCAAAACTTGCATCAGCTGAAGCCTGAATGTCCAGCCTATAGTATTTCATAAATCTGTTAAATGATGACCATACGGCTGCCTTGCAGATTTGTGAAGGTGATGCCTATGCTTTAAACGCCCATTATGTGACCATGGCCCTTGTTAAATGAGCCTTTAGATTTAAAGGTGGATTTTCTCGTTTGTGCTCATATGCTTTCCTTATGCATGACATAATCCATCTGGATATTGTTGCCTCGGATGCTGCTTGCCCAGTCTTAAGTCCTTCTGGAAGGATAAACAGCCTGACTGATACCTTGCACCCGACGGATACCTCACCACGTCGAGATTATGCAATACTTCCTTCTTATTACCCGGTTTTGGGCAAAATGAGGAAATTACAATTTCTTGGTTAATGTGAAATTGAGGTACCACTTTACAATTTTTTGCCTAAACTGGTCGCATGACTGCCTTATCCTGGTGATTGATAAGGAACGGTTCTTTGTGAGATAGAGCTTGTAATGCTCCCACTCTCCTTGCTGACGCTATGGGGAACGCTATCTTCCATGACAGTTTCAAAGGTATTTGATATATAGGTTCAAAAGGATGTAATGTCGGAACATACAGAACCAGTGATAGGTCCCATGACGGAACTCTACTTCTGATTTGCGGTTTTGATCTTTTGACTGCTTGCAAAAAAATTTAAAAAAATAATGAATGATGAGCCTTTCAGCTGCTAGATTTTTCTCTAGTTGTGCGGATAATGCAGATATACGCACTTTTAATGAACTCTTCTGTCAAATCCTTCTTATAGAAGCTCTACCAATGTCATAGAGGTTGGTGAGAAGAACTTGTGTATTTGTTTCATACACCAGTCCCTGAAACAACCAAATATTGTAGTACACAGTCAAAATCGTCTTTTTCCTGGCTTCTAAGAGTCCTTATTGTTCTATCTGAACATCCTTTGTCTTTTAGAACTTCCACTCAATCTCCAAGCAACCAGAGCAAGTTGTCTGGGATCTGGATGTTTCACAGGGCCTTGATGTAGCAACCCCTGTACATTAAGTAAATGCTACGGCGTGTCTATCGCCATGTTTATTAGATGGGCAAACCATAGTCTCCTTGTCCAATATGGCACGGTCAGCATCACCTCTGCTTGGTCAATTCTCATCTCCCTCAATATTTTTGCCATGAGAGGGATTGGAGGAAAAAGATATGCCTGTTTGAACTGTCATTTGAAACTGGGGGCATCTGTGTGCATTGCACCAGGATGAAATTGCCTCGTGCAGGAACAGTCCACCTTTTTGTTGTGATATGTGGCCATCAGGTCTAATTCGGGTTGACCCCAGCACTTCAGTACTGTATTGTGCAAATTACTTGGGTGTCTTTAAGTCCCATTCTACAGGGTGAATTTTGTTGTGACTGAGATAATCTGCTGTCATAGTTTGTGGCTCAGGTGTATGGCTGTCATATTTGTCACTTAGCCCTTCTGCCCATGACAGTATTTCTGATAATTTCAGCCTTCCACTACTTATTTGGCTATATACTTTACCACAATGCTGTTGTCGGATTATATTTGTATGTTTCCACGTCTTATGTGGCTTTGGAACGCTTCCAGTGCTTTATGAACTGCCTTGAGTTCAGCATTTACCAGCAAAGCTGCTAGATCTTTTGCTTACCAAGTACCTTGCACCACTAGCTCTCATCTGTGCTCCCCAACCTGCGCTGCTGATGTCTGTGGTGATCGTTAACCAATGCACTTCATGCAGCGTATGTCTTTTTACTATATTTTGGGCATTCTCCCATCATCTTAGTTCATGTTTTGTGTGTGGAGAGATAGATATGTCTTGCATCATATCCTTTGGATTTCCGTTCCACTGTTACAAGAAATGTTGTTGTAGAGTTCTCATGGAGCCCTGCCCATTTTACCACATTTAGTATTGACATGAATTTTTCCAGGAGTTTCATACAGTCTGCTGCCGAAGTGACGCTTGCTGTCCTGAGTGCTCGTCTGGATCCCAACGTCTTGCTCCCTTGAGTATGGCAAACAAACTTCTGCTGTGTCAAATTCTATTCCCAGGAATTTTAAGGATTGTGTTGGGACTAGCTGGCTCTTGCTTACAATCCAGCCATGATGTTGTAGGAATGATATTACTACCTCGGTCTTGTAATCATCGTTCTTTCCTTTGTGACTTTGCCAGTATATCATCCAAGTACGGATATATTTATATGCCCAACTTTATTAATTCCACCATCAGTGGTGGCACCACCTTTGTGAATGTTCTGGGCGATGTCGCTAGTCCAAATGGCAGAGACTTATATTGGTAATGTTCCTGATTGACTGGGAATCTGAGGAATCTCTGATATTTCTTTGCTACAGGAATGTGTAAGTAGGCATCTTTGAGATCCATGTATTTCATCCAATCGTAAGGTTTTACTTCCTGAATGATGGCGTTTAATGAAATCATTGTCAACTCTTACTTGCAGGTAGGTATTCAGTTCGCTTAGGCCTTGTACTGCTCCGAATCCGCATCTTTTATACCAAAACAAATTCTGTAATAAATTCCTGTTTTCTTCTGCTCGAGACACCTTTATTATTACCTTGTTTTGTAACAAGTCTTTCAGAACCACTCTCATTCCCTTGATCTCTTCCTTTGTCTGAGTACATCATGCTGTTACACAAGAACACATCTTTCCTTGGGATCTTCTTGAACTCCAGGTGGTATTGGTAGGAAAGGATCTGAAGTACCCACATGTTTATTGATTGAGTCCATGCAGCCCTGAATTGGCTTAATCTTCCTGCAACTGGAGGCCGCTGGACTCATTGACCTTCATTCAAACTTTCCACTGGCGAATGCAGTTCTCCCTCTGAGCCACGAAAATGATTGTTTTGCCTGCCTCACCAAGAAGTTAGTCTCAAAAATGGTGTTCCGGGACAGTATGATCTTGCTTCTCTATATTGTGTTCTTTCCGATTGAGGAGATGTTGGGGGGAAAACCCCCCACAATCTCCTTGTCCTTTCTTGGGGCAAAAAAAGTACTTTTACCTCCTGATGCTTTGGATACCTCATAAGGTAAATTACACAAACTGTTCTTAGGTGCCGACTCCGCCACCCACGGTCTGAGCCACAAAGCTCTTCTTGCAGTTACATAGTATGCCATTTATCTGGCTGCTAATTTTACTGCATCAAGTGAAGCTTCAGCAATGTAGTCGGCCACCCACTTGATCGCTGAAAAAGCTTTTAGAATTGAAGCTCGCTTGACTCTTCTCTAATGCCTCCTCAATATTAGAGATCCTTACGCGCATAGCTCTTGATAGACGTGGTTGATATCGCAGGTTTGCATGCTGTCCCTGCCACCAGATACGATCTCCTCAGAACGCTGTCCATCAGATCCCTGAATGATGCTGCGTTATCAACTGGAATGGTTGTCTTTCCTGTAAGCCTAGATATTGCTGCATGAATTTTCAGGGTTACTTACCAGAATTTCACATCCTTTTGTCCAAAAGGATACTGCTTGTTGAACTTCTTGGGAATCAGTTTTCTATCAGGTTAAGCCCATTCTGCTGTACCGTATCCTTAAATTACCTGATGGATTGGAAAACACCTGGTCTTTCTTTGGGTTCTCCCCAAAAATGTATCTGCTCTGATGGTTCTCTTCCATACCCTCTAACTCCAAGTTTTCAATCTTTGCCTTTAGAGGTTCCACCATTTTCAGGTTAAATTCTAATTCTTCCGTCTGTATCTCTTGCTCTGAGGAATCACAGAACTCTGCTTCCGATAATGCTCATATTGTACCTCCGATTAATCCACAGAGGACTCCCTCACTTTATTCAAACTGGTTTTGATCTCTTGTGCTCATTTAGTCACTTGTTGTACTGCTGACTGCACGCTCTGAGTTACTGTATCTTTCATCCATCACAGGAAACAATTCATCTGTTCATGTGTATCCCCTGCTGCTGCCTTAGGCTTTGGTCCCGCTGCGTCCGGCGGCCGCGTGCGCGTTCCTCACCAGCAGGGGTATCCTTTCCTAGCCGGTCCCAGTCCCCCCTTGCTGCACGGCTCACAACGTGCTGTGACGCGTCAGCCGCCCAGGGATGCAAGAAAATTGTGATCCCAAGCAGTGACGCGTCACGTGGTGCGCTGATGAGCCTATCAGCGGCGGGGGCGGGAGCTGTCAGACAGCTTCCTCCACAAGGTAGGGGGTGGTGTGTGTGTGTGTAGGGCATTTGTGGGGGGAGGGAGCGGGAGCTGCTTACCTTCCAGCAGCCCGCAGCAGCTCCCTCCTGCAGCCCGAGCCTGTGGAGGGAGGGGGGGAGTAGCGGGTCCCTCCGCTCAAACCACACCCCCCCCACACTCCCGGCTCCCTACAGACCGCATATCGCGGTTTGTGCCTGTCAGCGCCCCGCTTGTCTGTAGTGCGGGCGCGCTGACTGAGGGAGCGGGGCCTCAGTACTATCTCCACAGAGTTTCTTAGCTCCTAATACAGATTCATCACATGCTGCACACCGTTTAGCTTCTTAGAAACTTTCTTTTTTTTTATGCAGAGCCTCCATTGCCACTTTAGAAGTTCCCTCTTCTGGTTGTATGACCGTGGAACTATGGTGACAAAATATATACATTTAATTCCGCATAATCAACACTTTCCTTTTCTCTTCTAAACTAAGGACTCACCATGTTTTAGGAAGAGACCCTTTGCTTTCCGCAGCCTCAATGCTGATTTCTGCCATTCTTTCAGCTTCTTGCAGCCGATTTATCTTTTCAGCATAGCGTTTCATAATGCAGATTGCTTTAAATTTTCTGAGGCCATCGCTCCGTCGCCTCTCTGATGCCATCATCAGTTTGCCCAGAATGTTTGAAGGCATGCCTGCACCTGTGTGTGGGAGCGTGCGCTATAATACCACGGAGGGACGCCAGTCAGCCCTGTCCCCATTGCGTACTAAGACACATTCGCTGTTTGCATGAGCCTCTGAACCGCAACCACCCACAGTGCTATATGGTCGGAGCTGCACGAGCAGAGGCTGACAACCCCCTGGAATCAACTGCACTAGCTGCAGTCTGGTGAGTCCTTTAATAAAATAAAAACTACTCCTATCTGCAGGACAGGAAAAGACTATCGCAGGTAGTAGGAGGGGCCATTTATAGGACTACCTACAGAATTCAATTTCCTGTCCTACTAAAGCCAAGGATGATCTTAACCCTACGGTGCCCACTGCCATGGTGAACAAGAACATGTGTAATTTACTGTACTGTAAAGGCAGACACTGTACATCCCAGACCAGGCCTGTAAAACTCAGTGAAGCTTGTGGCCCAATTCTTTCATCCGACTGCAAGACTCGGGTCTATTAAAAATATGTTAACGTCACAGCTCTCTTCCCCCCCCCCCACCCCCTTCTCCCGACATCACGTCTTTTCTCTCCCCTCCCACCCTTCCCCCCCCCCCCCCCCCCCCCATCATCTAATCCACTGTCAATCTCTGCCCCGAACATACATCCCTCCGGCTCTAGCCTTGGGCCACATTTTTGACAGCCCTGTCCCAGACCCTACATCCCACTTCCATCTCCCAGTCTGCCTTTTGATGCTAAACTTCTGGAACAAACCGTTTTACTTATGTGACAGAAGGGGCGGCAATGCATGGCATAATACAGGTTAAGTGTACTTGCTGCCCCTACCCGTCAAGACGCAACTTAAAGGGTTAACTAGTCATCTGAGGGCTGCAAAATGGCTGCCAGTTCAGCTAATGTATAACCCTCAGTTCTCTGTAGAACACTGTTTACAATGTATTCATCTGGTTTCTGTGCGACTCGTATGCCTGGACCAGTACCAAAGGCTAAGTGGCCAACATACAGCGAGTCAGAGCGCTAGCCTGTGTGGGGCCATATGCAGTGCTTGAGGACAATGGTGAGATGGGGAAGGGCAAGCCCACCTGCTGGGAGAGTACACTCCACAAGCAGAGCATTGTCCTCTCCCCGGCAGCAAGGAGTCTATCCCTGTGGGAGGTATGGAGCTGAAAACAGTGCTGGGTCCTAGCTCTGTGGGTTCGGATTCCCATTGGTTAGTTCCAATTTCCCATGCTCCCAAGCCCCAGTTGTTCTTGGGCACTCGTACCAAACACAGCCCTGATCGGTTCGTTCCAAACGCATCCCAGGCGTTCTGCGAACCCGTTAAGTCTGGTCAAACCTCTCCTACTGCGACAACGTATACTTCACTTTCTCAACTCTCAACCTACTTGACCCCTTGCTTCCGCAGAGCATACGCAACAGAAACTGCACTCTCTAATGTAGCTAATTGACTTCCAAATCTTCAGGAAACTACTCAATTCTGTTTCTCCTTGACCTAATCTTTCGAAATGGTTAACCTCCCTCTTTTGCACATTCTTTGCACTACCGTCTCCTAATTGTCTTTTCATCATTCCTTTAACGTCTCTTATGGCAACTGCTAGACCTCTATAGAACTCCGTAGATGTACCCCAAGGCACAGTTTTAAGTCCCTTACACTTCTCTCCATATATGCACTCTTTCTGGGTGAAGTCATTGACTTCTTTGGACTCATATTCCAGCTTCTCATATTCCCTTCCAAACCAGGCCCTATTGTCCCATTCTCCATAACAGTCAATAACACTACTACACACCCAGTCTCACAAGCATGCTGCCTAGGGGTTACATTCAAGTCCTCCCTTTCCTTCTCTGACAAACGCTTTTAAAATCTTGACTGTTCTTCATTCACAATAATGCTAAAATATGCCCCCTCCTATGTTCCACTAACACAAACCCTTGTTCTCTCGTTTGAATTATTGCAACATTCTTTTATCTGGCCTCCGTGCCTCACACCTTTACAAATGCTGCTATTCAAATACTTTCCTGCTCTGACGACCTGAACTCTGCTGGCTTCTTATACATTTCTGTATCCACTCCTTTCTTTCAAGGCTAATGTATACTCCCCTGAACCTTCATATAGGTCAACCCTTATCCATCGTTACAGTCCTACTTGCCTTATCCTCAACCCATGGTTGTCTCATCTGTGTCCCTTTTATCTGCACAGCCACTCCTGTATTAAACCTCAGTAATCTCTACCTATGGAATGCTTGTCCACTCAACATATTTGTCAAGCACCTTCACACGTCTACTAAGATCTCCAGATGCTGCCAACTTCCCTGACTGCGCTTTTAATAATGCACTTTTAATCCTACGGTGTTTGTAAGCCTCCCAACAGTTCACAAGGATTGCAAGCTCTTTGGGGCAGGATCAGTCATTGCCTTGTGTTGTCACTTACCTGTATACATACAATAGATATCTTTAAGAGGAAGAGGAAGCCAGACAATACCAAAAATAGAGGATGTTGACCCAGGGATAAACATGATTGCCATTACTGGAGTGTTGCATACATTTATTTTTCCCATTTTGAGACATTTGGATTACTTTTCACTGGGGGTTTTCATTTGCCTCTCTAAACCAATATCATACATATTTAGGACGATTCGAGGACTAAATATAACATAGGTTGAACATGTCTTTTTTCAAACTCATCTACTATGTAACCTTGACTTTGTATGTATTGGCCAATATACACCTACTCAAGACATGCCATAATGCCAGACATGTGGCATTGTAAAAAAACTCAAATATGTGAACAAAGACTCAGCTTTAGAAAAGGCAGATTTTAGTCAACTACGGTATAAATGATCAAGTCCTTGCAGGGAGAGATATGGAAGATAAAACGGGTAGTCTAAAAAAAAAAATTGTTAGACGAATACACTTATTACAGGCATACCCCACATTAACGTACGCAATGGGACCGGAGCATGTATGTAAAGTGAAAATGTACTTAAAGTGAAGCACTACCTTTTTCCCCACTTATCGATGCATGTACTGTACTGCAATCGTCATATACGTGCATAACTGATGTAAATAACGCTTTTGTAACAGGCTCTATAGTCTCCCCGCTTGCGCACAGCTTTGGCACAGGTAGGGAGCCGGTATTGCTGTTCAGGACATGCTGACAGGCGCATGCGTGAGCTGCCGTTTGCCTATTGGGCGACATGTACTTACTCGCGAGTGTACTTAAAGTGAGTGTCCTTAAACCGGGGTATGCCTGTACTGTATACCATTGCAGGTTAAAAAATATTCACAACATAATATCATGGCCTTCCCTTCTACTTTATCACTTGCGATATGGCTAATTAACAGGTTGATGGGGGATAAAAAAAAATAAGTCAATATTCAAGATGTTACCAATGTTTGCAATTGTCGTACAGTTAATCTACCAAGAGTCTTAATTTCTAGTTGTAATTTTGATTACAATGGTCATGAAAAGATAGAGAAAGACAGACAGATGGTGAACTCTATAAACCAGCATCAAGACTGCACAGATACCACAAACAGATTACACAGTAGATGCAGATCCCAACAGTACTTTGTCTTCATGAATTAAGAATATTTTGTATTAAAAAATAAATACTAGGTACTCACTGCTGGTTCTACTTGGCTTCTATCTGCAATATCAATATGGACAACTTCAACCGTCTTCCATATGTTGGGATCTAGACAATGAACCTGAAAATACAAAGATTTCAATGTCACGGACAGCAATGGCTTTTAAATATTTCAGAAGTGTGTTTTGTAGTCTGATGTGAACGGTGAACTCATTATCAAATATACTAGGGCAAGTCAAAACTGCACAAATGCATGTGCTTCAAATCCAATAATATATTAAACTAAAGACATGACTTTGATTTGTATCAACTTACTTCATGAATATAACACGACACTGTAGGTAGATATGGAAAAGCAGTTTTTACAACCAACTTAAACATGTAAAGGTTAGAAGGAAAAAAAAACTATGATATAATCAAATGTTACATGTATCATTACATTTTATTCAATATTCCAAATGTAAAGGCTATTTTGATTACTTAAAGTACGCAAGAGGTTTTGGCTTCTCAAACATGTCACGCTTACAGGAGCCAAGTTCTCTCCATGTCTGAGAATATCAGCAGTTATTCCAAATACAGTAGTTGAAGGTTCCTCGTTCAAAAAGTTTACCACTCAGATTCATATAGAATGTCTGATACAGTTTATCTGTAAGTTAAAAGAGTTACCACAGTAACTGCTTCATCCCAGAGGAAAAACTAGTTCACACAGCATGAAACATGTTTGAGCCAATTATCCTTTACAATGCACTCACGTTGCTTCACTGACCAGATTTAGACGGCTTAAAAATCTAAAACCGTTATACAAATAAAAAAAAGTGAACCCATTCTTAAAAACCCAACATGAATGCAACCAAACAAGCAGCTTACATTTTCTTGGGTGCCCAAATCTGGTTTATGCCACGTCTCAATTTTTATGAAGAAGTCTTCTTTCATATATTCATTCTAAAAAGACAGATAGAAACATCTAACTTAAACGGTTTAACAATTCACTTGTTTGCTCCAAAAAAATAAAAAAACATTTATTTTTTGTACAATGCCCCTCACTTCTCCTTTTACATTGTATACAGTATTTTGAATGAAAAAAAAACCAAAAAAAATAAAAACATTTCCAATCCTGATTCAATCACTAAGGCCTCGCCCAGGGTGATGCTGGGCGGGCGCGCTGGCCGTGATGAAACACATTGCTGCAAATGTGTGTGGCCAGCACGAGTGCCTGCACGGCGCTTAGCTGCTTGCAGAGGCAAGCAAATTTGATTATGCCGCGTCAGGTGAGCGGTTCTCCCAATGAGGGCGAACAGCTCCGTGATGTCATGGCCAAGTCCCCCCCCTCCCCCCCAGCGTATAAATAAAAAAAAATGTAAAACTAGCAGCTTGAACTGCTGCTTTAAAGAAACCAGCCAAGTGTGTTTTTTTTTTTAACTTCCCCCCCCCCCCATGATTAAAGCATGGGGGTTTCCAGAGCTGAACCCCATATATTTCAGCTCCGGGGACCCCGTGCTTCTGGAGATACTTACCTCCGTAGGGGGTGCAGATAGCTGCTCTGGCGGGGTTTAAAGTTTACACTTTCCCGGGTCACCTGATGTCACGGTTTTCTATTGGCCCACAGGAGCTATGAAACTGCAATAATCTGAACCCTGGTAGCCAAGCAGCTACCGGTCCCCCCTGCGGAGGTATCTCCGGAAGCAGGGGGTCCCCGGAGCGGAAATTAATGGGGTTCAGCTCCGGAGACCTGTTTGAATCCTCTGTAAAATAAACAAAAAATAAATGCTCAATTCTTTTTGTAAAGCGCTTGGCTTGCCGCTATAATTAAGAACCACAAGAGTTTATGAATCAATTCTGGACAAGGACATTGTCTGGGATGTATTTATTATTTGTGAAGTGCCAACATTTCCTTATCGTGATGTATACTATATTCCAAATATTTCAATTGTTTACATTTATGTTGATTTATACATTTTTATGAGAGTCAAAAGACTCAGAAACAATTAATGGTTTAAGACCCTCCACAGCAATGTATAATAAACATCAATATCTGCTGTGAAACAAAAACCTGGTCTCTCCTTCAGCCAGTTTTCAATCCAGGTGCAAATATTTTTACAGAGTCAAATTTGCTTTATTTTGTACACTAATCTCGTGTGGAACCGTATCAAACGCCTTTGCAAAATCTAAGTAGACCACATCAACTGCATTACCCTGGTTTATATTCTTACTTACCTCCTCCAAGAAACTAATAAGGTTAGTTTGGCACGACCTATCCTTCATAAATCCATGCTGACTATAACTAATAATTTTGTTTTCCATTAGGTATTCCTGAATATTATCCCGTATTAAACCTTCAAGTCGCTTCCCCACTACTGAAGTCAGGCTTACAGATCTAATATACCGGTTGTGATGTTGCTCCTACATCTGGTTTAAAAGTATTTCAGACTGTGGCGCATGTTCATGTCAGACTGAAATGTTGACAGATTAAAATATTGTTTGCTGCAGCTTGTTACACGTGTTGCCAATTCTGCTACTCATTTACAGTGCGCAACCTTTTGCTGTTGGCATTACATAATTGTGCGCGGTTGCGCATTAGTTTAGTCCTGTGAAATAGTTTCCCAAAGACCTCTTTATTGAACACCCGGGGGGGTCTCCACTAAAAAATAAAAATCTATACAGGCATACCCCGCATTAACGTACGCAATGGGACCGGAGCATGTATGTAAAGCGAAAATGTACTTAAAGTGAAGCACTACCTTTTTCCCACTTATCGATGCATGTTCTGTACTGCAATCGTCATATACGTGCATAACTGATGTAAATAACACATGTGTAACAGGCTCTATAGTCTCCCCGCTTGCGCACAGCTTGGGTACAGGTAGGGAGCTGGTATTGCTGTTCATGTAGTGCTGACAGGCGCATGCGTGAACTGCCGTTTGCCTATTGTGCGAGATGTACTTACTCGCGAGTGTACTTAAAGTGAGTGTCCTTAAACCGGGGTATGCCTGTACTGTATATATTAAGTGACTTATGAGTACTTCACATCATAATCTTTATTACGGTAATGGCATTCCTGCCTATGCCACCGCACCATAATTACTGAAAATGTTTAATATTTGTAAATGTTGATTTTTCACTCTGTTTAAGGATCGAAAGTAGCCACTGCCTTGTGAAAAATAAGTTTTTTTTTTTTTAATTCGTGAATTGTAAGGCTGTGATATCAAAAAACCTGCCGTCGTCGCGCGGCTCAAAAACAAATTGCTGAAATTAAAGTAAACGTAACTCACGAGACGTGCGCGCCGCCTGGAACTGCAGGACGGCACACTGGAGAGAAGACATGATCATTTGTTTTGGCAGGCGACTGCCGCGTCACGTGAGCGGTTCAGCCAATCAGGGCTAAACGGCCACGCCTCCCTGTCCTCTCCCGTCTCATCTGCTTGATCAGATGCCGCTCGACGACAGCGTGAGGATGACGTCACCAGACCGTGCTGTCGTCCGGCGGCATCTGGAAAAAGTCGTAGCCCAAGGCAAAAAAGGAATCTTATACCAGGTGGAACCTTATTACAATCCATGGAATTCAGATTGGAGCACTTCCAGTAATGGGAAATGGAAACTGAAGGTAGAACAAGTAATGACATGAAATAGGTATTAAAAACAAAAAGCACAAGACAAGTAGTAATCAGTCTACTCACCGTTACAACTGATGCAGGTCGGAACGCACATGGAAGAGAGGAGGAAAGACATTCAGAACAAACACAGAATTAGATTGCAATTAATATATTTGAAATTTAACAGGAACTCTTACTACAACAGTCTGATCTTAAAAAAACACAATTCTAACCAAAATGCGATGGCTTATTTAAAAAAAAATTTAAATTTTTTTTTTTATTATTATATTTCACACAATACATCATGAGAAAACATAAAACTGACATTTCTTTAAAAATATGAAATCCTGCTTCAACCATTAACATTCAACAGATCGGTCGGAATTAGATTGAAATCAAATTTGATAGAACATATTAGATATTTGCAGACTTTTGAAATTGTAACTGTGCAGTTACGCAATAAAAAAAATGCCAACTACAATAATAATTTTAAAAAAAAGTGACAATATATAAAAATATGACACCTAAAATAACCGAAAGAAAAATAAATAAGCTACACAGCCTTTTCAAAGATTTCTCCAGCTGTTTTAATACCGGTAGTGTAACTCAATAAGCGATGTAGAAACTTACGTGATTAAGAATAAAAAAGGCAAATAATATGCAGAACGAGTTTAGACAAGAAGAGGAACCTGTGGACATCATTAGCTTAAAACAGCAATACTACTGTATATTCTCTCTCTCTTTTATTTGTATATGTAAAGCATGTGGCAATGTATAATTCTACATTATTGCCTAAGCTAGCAATAGTTTTGTTCGTCTGTTATAAATCTGTATAAATCTTGATTGTGTGCGAAATTGGCCGCCTTATAACTTTGCACTGCAGTCTGAAATGCTGCAGCTGACATGCAACATTACGAAGTGTAACACAATTGTTAAAACTTTCAGAGCAATAGCCAGTCTCCCGTTTCGAACACAGCAACAGATCTGCTTGTGATACTTTGCTATCAAAGTGCAGAGCTCCAAAAAGGTAAATCAGAGCCCATTTCAAAAGACAAAGTGGATATGACTTTCTAAAGAGTTGCTGTAGCAACCAAAGAATTATCAGTACATTAAAAAAAATGCAGACAGTATTATCTAATACTGTACTACAGAAGGGATTGATAAAAAAAAAAAATTTAAATTGGATTTGTCACGTTTTGCTGCTTTAAATGTGGTAGTGTAAGCAGAGATGACAAATTTTTGGAGTACAGGAAATACAGGAGGAACCAAGAGTCAATAATAATGGCTTCAAAAGTTGACAGGTAGGAAGGTAAGAAACTGTGAAATACAGGCGATAAATACACAATTGAGGAATCAATTGTAAGTAGCATAGATGACCACGATATAGGTAAGGATGTGGCAAAGGGAATAGGATAGCAAGGTATAGTTTGGAGGTGAAGTTCTACATATCAGGATAAAATATGAAATGGCGTTCTTAGGAAAGATGCAATAACCCCTAGAATTATAGATTCACTTATTGGTGTTCTGTATAAAAAATAAATCATGTTCTCAGTCACTGGGTCCTGCTAAATTTGTTCTTATTGCACCACACTTGTTTTTCACTTCTACCATTTGGTAAATGATTCTGTCAATTATCTCACACAAAACAAATACAGCTCAACCCCGTTATAGCGTGATCCGCTACGAATCAGTTTATAACACGGTCTGAGCAAGGCTCCCAATTTGAAAACCTCCATTTTGCCGCGGGAGGACTGACCGGCATCTAGATCTCTCTCCTCACTTCACAGGGCTATTATTTAAAAAAAAATTATAATTTATAAATTATACAATATCATACAGGAATTGAACCTAGGACCTTTCATATGCTAGTTAACTGTGTCATGTCACAGACATCTAGAAATCTAGACATCTAGATTGAATCAGTATATGGAAGGTCCTGAGTTCGATCCCTGCATGTGTATTGTACATAATGTACTAAATTTCAATTCCCACATGGTGTGTTTATGTGTCAGTTAGTCAATAAAGCATTGAATTGAATGTTTAAAAAAAAAAAAAAAAAAAGAGACGCCGCACACGAGAGCTGACGAGCACGTGAACAAAGCCCTATGAAGTGAGGAGAGCGCTGACATCTGCAAAGAGGACAGAGATCTAGATGCCGGTTAAATTTTAACGCGGTCTCTGGGTTGTGGACCCCAAGGACCGCATTATAACGGGGTTCAGCTGTAGCATGAAAAAAGCTGACTGACTATTTGAGAGATCTATATATCTATATCAATATATTTTTTTATATATACTTGGATTTTGTTAAGGGTAGCAATCACCTAAATGTAACCCATTAAACACTTCCTATCATTAGTGGAACTGCAAATTGCATGTGGAGTTTAATTTCTAGAGATACAGTTCACAAGTTGTGCCTAAGGCTGAGGTCCCGTTGCACGCGTCCGCACGGCTGGCTTGCTTGCCGGCGGCGCGTGCAACTTGCTGTACCGCGATCTGCGGTCTACAGGCTGCTTTTCTTGGAGCGGGGGGGGCGCGGCCAAACGGGTCGGGGGGGGCGCGGCCATGACGGGAGGGGGCGCGGCCATGACGGAGGGGGGCGGGGTCCAAAACAAAGCAGGGCTCACAGCACTGCAGCAGCTCCACACACTAGCACACAATAGCTGGCTTGCCATTCGTTGAAGGGAGCCAGTCTATGATTGGCCCCTTCGCGTACCATGTGACGCGTTGCAGCAAGAGAACACCATTCTCTCGTGTCTCCTGCTGGCTACCGCGTCACAGCATGTAGCAAGTTAGAAGTGAGGAGGGACTGGGACCCGATCGTGAGTTCAAACAGGAATGGTAAATTGAGCTCACGTCGCCGCCCGCGCACACGGGCGCAGCGGGTCCCAGCCCTTAGGGCTGGGACCCGCTGCGCCTGGCGGCCGAGTGAGTGTTTTCCACCAGTAGGGGAATCCTTCTGAGCAGGTCCCAGTCCCCCCTCGCTGCACGGCTGACTACCCGCTGACGCGTCAGCCGCCAGGGGATGCAAGAAAATTGTGATCCCGAGCGGTGACGCCTATCAGTGGCGGGGGCGGGAGCTGTCAGACAGCTTCCTACACAAGGTAGGGGGTGGTGTGTGTGTGTGTGTGCGTATCAGCGTGTGTGAGGAGGGGGAACGGGGGGGAGCGGGAGCTGCTTACCTTACATCAGCCCGCAGCAGCTCCCTCCTGCAGCCCGGGAGACAGAGCCCAAGCCCGAGCAGGGAGGGGAGTAGCGGGTCCCTCCGCTCAAACCACGCCCCCCTCACTCCCCCCCTCCCACTCCCGCCCCCCTCCCGCTCCCTACAGACCGCATATCGCGGTCTGTGCCTGTCAGCGCGCCGCCTGTCTGCAGTGCGGGCGCGCTGACTGAGGGAGCGAGGCCTTAGCCTTAAAGCAGCAGTCCAAGCTGCTGTTTTTATTTTCAACAAAAAAACATTTTTTTCCCTTTAATATGTGCATCAATACAATCCACACAATAAGTAATTAGCCAAGTTGCCGATCGATCGGCGAAGATTCGGCTCAGGGTTTCACTAAATGGCTGTCAGTGCAGCAGAAGAGGACCAAAGATGCAAAAAGTCTATGGGGAAGATAGTGTGACCAGGTAGTCACTAGGTACAATTGTGCACTGCTAGAGAGGGGGCAGGGTTTAAAAATAAATAAATTTAAAAAAAAAGGGAGTGCCAGAGCCTATTTCAGAAGAGGAAGGGGGTGTGACATGGCAAATGATTGCTATAGAAACAAAAAAGGCTTGTTACATTATAATACATTATAAATGACATTCACGGTTGTTTAAAAATGCTACAAAGTATTTTTTCATAGTACAGAACCGATTAAATAAAAAATAAATAAAAAGAACATTTAGGATATTGCTTGGTGTGCAGCTTTAAAATCTACTGAAAAAATTTAAAGGAAAAACTTTGCGAAAGAGATGCATTCTACAAGAAACATCCTAGTTCGAGGCAGAACTGCTAATTTTTATTCCAACATGTTGGGTAAAGGGACCACGGCCCTGGAACGTTGTGCTTTTTACACACAACTTCAGCCCATCCTGAAAAAAGTTCCCTTTATTACAACTCTGTTGTCTATCCTTCAATCAGTTTTCAATCCAGGTGCAAATATCTTTACCGAGTCCAATTTGCTTTATTTTGTACACTAACCTCATGTGGAATATTAAATGTAATGGTGTGACTGTTACTGAACTTGGCTCCTTAAGAACTGTGATGTATGTCATCAGGGGCAGGTGCCTTATTTACTTAAATTTTACCAAGCCGCCTAGAAGCTTCATCCCAAAAACAAAAAAAAGTGTAGGTTGTGCCGTTATTGGATAGGAGGGATACGCTATGGTGGTTGAAGACTCGCATATATCTCACAATGTATGCAGTCCGGGAGCTGTATTCTTTCATCTACAAGTCATTATTCACTACAGAAAACATAATAAAAATATATGATCACAAAGACCAGAACAGTATAATGTCTGCCAAGTAAAAAACAAAATTAAATTTTTTTTTAATATTCCGTTCCAAAGAACAAACAAATTAACGAAGGAAAGTAAATATAGCAGATTATTCTTTAGTTTGACAAATACAGTACAAACAAGTTAATGGAATTTGCTGCATTTAATTTTTTTCGTATGCCAATTTTATTGTTAAACATGTGTACATGCAAACATGTCCAAAATACCCACGTGGCACCACTGGGTGCTAAAAACCATCGCTTTTTTTCCATTACAAATATTAGGGTTAGTCTGGCCATTTTTGAGTTTTCATAAGGGCCTCAAGTTGTGGCACTTTTAATGGCGTACGCTCAACGTCAATGGAGCATGGAAGGTGTTAATGCAGAGTTAGCCGTTAAAAAGATATTAAAGCCCAACTACTGTAAAAACTGTTCCAATATAGACAAAAACTGCAGCGTACAGCATCATCGTGCCAAGAAAAACAATATGTTAAAGGGGCCTTAAAGCAAAGATATCCTTGCTTCAGCACAGGTGGCGCAGTCAAAATGAATGTGCTGAAGCAGGGATATCCCCAAGACCTGGCTTGTTTGGTGGCCCTTGAGGACTGGAGTTCCTCTCCTGCTGCCACTCCTGCTCTAGGTTCTGAAGGTTACCATGGCAACCAGGTCCACTACACAGTTCTGGAGAGAGCTTCACATTAACAATTCTTATATCTCCTGAAAAAAGGCAAAAGATTTCACAAATAAATACAGTGTTAAAAAAAGGCTACAAGATTATTGAAGTACAAAATTAAAAAAAAAAGTTATCACAGAAATTTAAAATGCAGATGCGAGGGGAGGGGGGGAAAAAAAAGTCCCAAAGTGAAGCAAGACATTGAAGGTCAAACGCTAAATAGACAGATTACGCTTTACCTGAAGTTTAAATGTACAATTGAGATGGACCCATACATGTATTGAGCATCCTCTGATGCATTTAAAAGAGGTATGGTGCATATTTTATTCCCAGATTTTACATGTATAATTATTGGTTTATGTCACTTAAATTACCTGAAGATAACTGAAGATGTTCGTATAAATAAGTCCTAAGAGAAGAGATGTACAACATTTGCTCACATTCTAAAATATTGTAAGGATCACACATTCGCACCCCTGCCAAATGTCATAAGCATACCTCCTTGCACAAAAAAAAAAACTATTACATTACACTTTATCAGCACAACACTTTGATCCCTACATGCGGTTTAAATTAATAGCTAAACCTAAAACTAAACAACGTCAAAAGTAAACCAGAATAAAAACATTAAACATTTGAGAGAAAAAAATAATAATTAAAAAATTTTTTAAAAAATTGGAAATCCTAATAACTTATTTTTTTTTTAATCGGAATTTAAAATGTCTCAATGTGATTTCTGAACTTGTATTTCAGTTAACAGTTTCTGATCAGGATTAATTTGAGGTTGGTAACAGAAGCAGACTGCCCCCACATGAGCGTCTGTCAGTACAGATCTGTGGTGTACGAAAAAAATCTGCTCACAAAACAAAATGTGGAATAATTAGATTAAAATGTCATTTAAGTTATTTCACTTGCTTGGATTTATTTTAGGTTTTTAATTGTTAAAGTTATTAAAACTGTGCAGATTTTCAAAATGTATGTTAATTTCAATGTTTCCCCTGTCATGTTTTTTAATTTAAGGATTTTGCTTGCTTTTTTTTTTTTTTAAGGAAAAGAACAAAAATCGATTTTTCTGGCAATTTTTCGTTTTTTGCTCCTTTGTCAGGCTAGAGGGTCAAAATCGTGTTGTGAGCAACATGCTGGCCGCCCCTGCACTAGATAAAGCAGTCATAGGCGGAGTAAAATTCCCTTAGTTTCAAACGGCTAAAAAGGTCTGATTCTATATGTGCTGGGTGCTTATAGACTCAGCCCCTAAAGCCAAGATCCACAAAAAGGTGAATATGAATGCGATGAAAGGTGTGCTAAAGCTTGATCTGGGCCTAAGTAGATCCAAAGGAGTCAGCTCACTGTTGAGCTTCACATAGGATTACACATGTGGAATTTTGTCTTTAATTGTGTTAAATGTGTGTGCAGCTTTTCTTCGCTAATTAGTATAAATGATCATTTTTGTGAATTTTTGAGTCTTAAAATAAATAAATGTACACTAATTAAAAATGATTGTTGCTTATTTTATTTAACTTTAGCAACGAGAATTGGTATGCCTCTGCCCAGCTCTACTTACTATGGCTTATTCAGGGTTTATTTGGACACATTAATTGAAACCAAAGGCGGAAACCAGGATGATCGACTAGTAAAAAAATAAATAAATAAACATAAACAACCCATATCAAAACATTAAAAAAAAAAAAAACACATTCCTAAGGCGATGCTTACTTGTTCTACAGTAAGGATATGCATTCCAGGCTTTTTCGTGAAATACCAACGACCCCTCTGGAGCAAACATCTTTACAAACCCAGGAACTTTACTGCAAACAAAAAAAATAAATGGCTTTAAAGAATGCTGACAGCATTTCACAAATATACAGGAATACATATTTGTTGTGGATTTTGTACGGACAGATTATATCCTTGTCAATATTTGTCACTAATAAATGAATAACTACATTTGTGATAGAAGTCCCTTTCGCTAGAGAACTGCATATACATATATATATATATATAGCTCAGACATTTTGGTATTAAACTTGAGGATAATTCCATGTTGACCTCCGAAGTCACCAAGAACAAGCATACAGTACATATTACAAGTTAAGTTTAGATGCCTCTCCATTATTCCACATTCATTAAGATATTAACAGCAAACGATTTCTGGGAGATGCATTTGCTTGAAAGTTTATATACTTTTAGAAAGAACAAAAAGGAACAGTCAAAATTCGATGTTTTGATACATACGAGCCATTAAACCATTATTAATTTGGATGGCCTTGCTGGTGTTCAGACAAACTGTAACAAACACAATATCATTTTAAGCCTATTAAGTCAAGGAGTAAAACAACAGCTCGCCATCTGCAGTGTTCATAGTTCCTACTACAATAATTGCTTGATTTACCTATAGGGGGTAGGGACGCAAAATGCTGCATATGGTTTGCTAGACTGTACATACTGTATCAAGATCACTCAGGAAGGTACTGCAAAGACTATACAAAATATCAATTTAAGAGCACACAAGTGTCCCTGGGAGGTGGGGGAGAAAGGAAAAATATATTGTAAGGAAAACAAACATGCAAAAGAAAATCGTATAACACTGGTTTGTCCTAAAGCCAAGCTAAATGTCACATAGTGACATAGTAGAGGAGGTTGAAAAAAGACATACATCCATCAAGTTCAACCTATGTTAAATTTAGACCTTCCAAATGGTCTATATCAGTAGTTCCTAACTCCTGTCCTCAAGTAACCCCAACGGGTCAGGTTTTACGTATATATCCCAGCTTCAGCACAGATGGCTCAGTTAATTTTGATTGAGCCACCTGTACTGAAGCATGGATATCCTGAAAACCAGACCTGTTTGTGAGGACTTGAGGATTGGAGCTGGGAATCACTGATCTAGAATATCTAATCAGATATAGATAACCACAGTGAATTTCAACTTTTAAAAATAACATAATAAAAAACAGCAGAGGGGGAAGAAAGAACATTGAAGGCACGGTCACCTTGAACATTGCTGTGCGTTTTGGGCAATAATTAATTAATATTTATCTCAAAGAAATGCAAGTCTGATCTGAATACTGCAATCAGCCTGACCTGTACATACCGTAAATACAGATATAGCAAGACTTACTGTTCTTGTGGTCGCGGAACAAAATGCAGAAAAACGGGGCCCGATCGCAGCCCCAAGAACAGCGAGATTTGTGGCCCGGAAGGATGTTGCAGGGTCCCTGCTCGAGAATGGGACCACCGCAGCGTAAATTTTTCGCTTGGTCGTTCTGCTTGGGAGAGAAAATGCTACCAACTTTTAAGATGAGCTGCGCAGACGTCTGACCTCATCTGCAGCTGTCTCAGGCTTTGGTCCCGCTGCGTCCTGCGGCGCGCGCGGCCATGTGCGCGTTACTCACCAGCAGGGATATCCCCCCGAGCCGGTCACCGTCCCCCCACGCTGCACGGCTCACTACACGCTGTGACGCATCAGCCGCCAGGGGATGCAAGAGAATTGCGATCCCGAGCGGTGACGCGTCACGTGGTGCACTGGTGAGCCTATCAGCGGCGGGGGCGGGAGCTGTCAGAGCTTCCCTACCTCCAAAAGGTAGGGGGGGAAGTGTGCGTGTGCATATATGCGTGTTGTGTGTTGGAGGGACAGATCGACAGAGGATCAACACGGTGAGGAGGGCATTTGTGGGGGGGTTGAGGGGGGGGGGGGGAGGAGTTGCTTACCTTCCAGCATACAGCCTGAAGCAGCACCCTCCTGCAGCCCGGGAAACCGACCCCCGCTGCAGCCATCCGCTGGAGGAGGGGGGGGGGGTATCGGACGGGAGCTGCACAGAGAGCAGCAGAGGGCATGTGGAGGGGGGGGGGGGGGGGGAGTAGCACGGAGAGCAGCAGAGGGCATGTGGGGGGTCCATCCTGCAGCCCGGGAGACCCCCGCTGCAGCCCTCCGCTCAACCCACGCCCTCCGCTCCCTACAGAGTGCCTCTCCACGTGCTGCCTGTCTGCAGTGCGGGCGCGCGGTCTGAGGCAGCGGGGCCTCAGTCTCTTCGACTGCAGACAGACTAATGCTGTGGGGTTTCATTCAGAAGCATGGAACCCTGCAGGGTTAATGCTTCTGGGCATCTTACTGTCCTCAAGGCCGCGAGAGCTATAGCTGCCTCGGAGCAGACAAGATCACGGCACCGAGAACAGCAAGTCTTGCTACATCTGTATGTACAGTATATATTTCAGCGCTTGCCTTTATGTAGAACAGCTTCTATAACCCCAGAAAATAAAATAGTGTTACCCCCTTGATATCTGATTTAAAAAGGGGACTGTATTTCAAGTATCCAACATTTTATAAAACTCAAAATCAACTGTAAACAGCTGAATGAGCACAAGAGAGCCACAAAACACTAGGCAGAGTGGGGTGGATCACACAATACCAGGTTTTCCCCCCTGACCATGTCAGTTTAGCTTGGAAATAGTTTGTGATTGGCTAGACAAGGGGTGGCCACCCCTGCGAGCCATCACACCGGGCCGAAGTCCAAAGTTGGGCCTGTCAGTCAAGGAGGAGGAAGGGGGGGGGGTGAGTGAGAGAAGGAAGGGGGGAGGTGGGAGAAGATTAAGTTAATGAGGAGAA
The DNA here is from genome assembly GCF_040206685.1 of Ascaphus truei. Lineage (NCBI taxonomy): Eukaryota > Metazoa > Chordata > Amphibia > Anura > Ascaphidae > Ascaphus > Ascaphus truei. Next base: position 29,862,529 of record NC_134495.1, read on the forward strand.
GGGGGGGGGGGGGAGACGTTTGAGTGAGATGGGGGACAGTGGTCCTAGGCTACATTCTCCACATAATCCGAATTGTAGACATGGACAAGGAGAGAGACCACAAAACTATAATAAAAACCCAGGTAGAATGCTAGAGAAAAAGAAAGCCCCAGGAAGAAGCTTCAAGAACACGTTAAAGCAGGAGGATACATGGAGAAACGGCCCCGCTTCCGAGATCTCTACTGGTAATTATGTATTATTCTGAATACACCGTCTGTAATTTTAATAATAACTGCATATACTGTAATAGTAGGTTGATTTCAACATCAATTACATTCATTGTGTCTTCGTCACGCGTACCTAAAGAACCAGAGCTATGCAAGGCCGTATTAACTACAATGTTACCGTGTTCCACACTTTTTTTTAACTTACCAATAAAATGTATTTTCACATCTTTACAAATACTAGGAGGGGGAGGGGAGAACAGAAATAAAACCAAGGAGGGGGGGGGAAGGGAGTAGCAGTGCAACACATTATACATATATAATTCAAATCTTAGACCACAGTAGACCAGGCAACATGTATGGAACATATAGTAATAGTTGTGCTTCTTGTAGCAGTGAATGAGAGTTGTATTTGCGTTTCCAACGAGGTCTACCTGTTACAGGGTTAACTTTGCCCCAGAGTTTGAGAGCGGGAGACCTATAACATGATCGTTCCTAGGTTCAGTTGGGGATTGTCTGCCAAGGAGAGCCATGATTCCCACATTGTTTGGAAGTTCTGACAAGTGTCACTAAGAAAGTTGGTCATTTTCGCCATTTGACATAGGAACCAGAATTTGGCCCGGATATTCGGCAGTCGGAATTTTGTCTTGTTTCCAGATCTCAGCAATCTTACATCTGGTGGCCATGGTTGTGTGTGTCACTAGTTTGTTCTTTGCTCTTGAAAGGATTGTGTATGGGGTTTATGCAAGAGGAAAAGCCATCGGTCTAGTGGTATATCTGTTTAGAATATCCTGCATATAATTTTGGACTTGCTGCCATAATTCTGATATTCTGAGATAGGTCCATCACATATGTAGGAAAGATGCCTTTTCTCCACAACCTTTAGGACAGAGGGGACAGTATCCCAGGACATACCTGGAGATGGCTAGTGGGGTTTTGTACCACGTAACATGACCATATATGCATTTTCTTTAACTGTACATATGGAGCAGCTAGCTACCACGTTAAAGATGTCATCCCAGTCATCATTTTCCTAGGATTTTTTTTTAAACACACAGATACCCAGTAAGCTCATATACCCTCCCACCCCCGTAGTATACAGTGCCACACTCGGCAGCACTCCTTTTGATACATACATAGGGGTAATTTTTGGGGGGTTTATATGAGCTTACTGGGTATTTGTGTGTTTATTAACTTTGTCCAGCTGGTCTCAGCTGTTTTGGAGGTTAGTGGACCTTCTTCCCAGGTTTTAAGCTCGCCCGTCCCCACTTTCCATATGTACAGGTCTTTTCATGCAGCTGTTTGTGACAGATCCAATGCAGATCATTCTTCCTGTAATTATACAGGATAATAAGAATTTTAAATCAGTTATTGTTAGGACCTGCGATATTATGGTCATGCCTTGAAGTGGCTAGCAGGCTTATGATGCTTTGACCAAAGGGTTAAACTAAATGTCCCTTTTTCAAGATATAGATATATATTTCACTGTATTTTTCTCATATTGGAAGTAGCTCTGGACTCCCTTTGTGTTTTGTAGGGTTTTTTTTTTTGTTTAATGAGATTAATAAAGACTGGTTTAAAGGCACCTTGTGCAGCATATTAAAAAATAAATATAAAACAATAAAAAGCAGAGAGTGTCTCCAAGTGAGATATCAAGCACAACATCCACATTTTAGTGTAGTCTCTTCCATTGATTAAAGAGCAGTGAAGAATGCAATGTTTCATGTCCCATACAGACCTTACATCACCTTGTTCAGCATAGACATTTTTTAGTTTGTTTTTACAAAATTCATACCGGCGCGTCCTCTACATCTGAACCACGCTATTTATATCTCCCTGGCTCCTTAGATATTTACAGTTTTATTTGCTTGTGTTTCAGCTCAGATTCAGGAAAATCAGATGATGTTGCGTGTTCCTGTTGGATAACAGCAGGCGCCATCTTTGAACATCCAGGAGTGGCATCAGACAGCGATGTCTTTTCAGATAAATATCAACTTTCCATAGACCGGATAATACAATATTTCTCAATTATTTTACCGGAATAAATACTTCTAATATTGGTGACATCGCTAATAAAGAAATATGCTGTTATAATATACTAACATTTGTATGTTGTAATACAGAATAGCTTTGTAGCACTGCTACGGATCACAAAGTTCAGCCGTGATGCAAACTTACATAGGGCCCAAAGCAAACATTTCATGCAAAACTCACCTCCTCAAATGATATATTTTGTGTGTATATTGGCCCTTTTCCCCATCTTTGTCATAAGGTTCATTCTTTAAGACTTCAATTCCTTCACCACCACCCGTTTCATTCTTGCTGGCTTCAGCCACAGAATAAAGTTGCCCAACCTGATACTAAAAACCACAAAATACATAAGCAATACTTTAATATTAGGAGAAAATGGCATCATATACATGCAACCAATTATCACCCAAAAGACTTAATGGAATTAAAAAAAAAAAAAAAATACACAGCATGTTTACACATTTAAAAATTGGCAAATCAAAAAGGTTCAAGACATCACAGGTGGTCTAATAGTAGTTAGATGACCCCAAGCTCTCTATTAGGGATCACAACTACAATACAACCAAGAGAAAGCATGTTCCTTTTATATGAATTGACTAGATTTAAAAAATAAAAATAAAGAGATAAGAATACTAACACCTTTATGTACAGAAAAGGAATGCTCCACTTTTGGTAATTATTAACTCAAGACTTGGGATTTATGAATAATTGCTACGAATCCTGCAATTATTGATCAAGGAGGTGTTTTGGCAATAGCTGCATGACCCAGCTCTATTTACCATGCCTTTCAAAGTTTTTTTAACTAGGCTATTGATGTGAATCGAGTCCATGCTCCACCCTGAAGCCTTAAAAAAAAAAATGATGTCCACACCTTGTGTGCGCTTTTTTTTTATATCTTTTTAAGTGGAATTATTAGATTGTAACACAAAAGTAATAGTAATTCATATCCTCTCGTACCAGAATAGTTTGAGCACTGCCACCATATATTCTGCAAGCCAGGCAAAGTTTTTAATCATTGCCACAATACCAAGGCCCATAAAAAAACTCCAATAATTCACATTAACTTAAAAAAAAAAAACGAAAAAAAAACATTATGGAACTAGAGAAAGTGCAGAAAAAAGCCACCAAATTAATAAAGGGGATGGATAATCTACTTTATGAGGAGAGGCTAGCTAAATTAGATTTGTTTACATTAGAAAAGAGGCGTCTAACGCCCCTTTCAATGACAACCAAGGTTGTCTTTCTATCCCCCCCTCCCCCCCCAAAAAAGGTTAAATGTTGATGTATTAGGCTGTGAAATGTGTCTGACAATAATCTGATGTACCAATGCCTAATAAAAATATTTGGAAAAAAAAAAAAGAAAAGAGGCGTCTAAGAGGGGATATGATAACTATATACAAATATATTCAGGGTCAATACAAGGAACTTTCTAAAGAACTATTCATCCCAAGGGCAGTACAAAAAGACACAGGGCCATCCCTTTAGGTTGGAGGAAAGGAGATTTCACCAGCAACAAAGGAAAGGGTTCTTTACAGTAAGGGCAGTTACAATGGGGAATTCCTTACCTATAAATATATGTTCTATATAAAAAAAAAAAAAAAAAGTTGGACATCTTTTTAGAAAGGAAAAGTAAATAGGGATATATCCAATAAGTAAACATGGGAAGGTTGTTGATCCGGGGAGTAATCGGATTGCCAATATTTGGAGTCAGGAAGGAATTTATTTTTCCCCTTATGAGACAACATTGGATAATGTTTCAGTGGTGTTTTGCGTTTGCCTTCCTCTGTATTAATATACTGTAAAATATAGGATAAGTATCTTTCACCTACATTTTAGCATAGGTTCAACTCGATGTACATGTCTTTTTTCAACCTCATCTACTATGTAACAGGTGATTATAACAAAACTTTGAAAAAAACACTTAACTTTAAGGGAGAATCATACTGAGCAAAATATTTGTCAGGCTAAGCAGACTAAGAAAAAAAGGGATTTAGAAAAGCCCTACATACCTCTTCTACGGAGCATGGCAAAACTACACGGCTGTAAGAAAAAACAAAAAATATTACTTATGAAAACAAGCCACATCAGAATACAAAACAGGAAGAGGTAACAGCATGGGACCTATTCAATATAATCACGCTGGAAGGCTCTCGGTGGGAGACCCAGCAACTTATTAATAAAGGGTTAAAAGGTTGGCAAAAATCGCAGTGCTAACGCCATAAAAAGATAAATTGACTGATATTGTAATGAATATGGAAACAGGTACATTTTGCCCCATTATTAAATAGCATGTCAATGAGTAAAGTCTGAAATGTTTGGCTATAATTTTTTACACCTATTCCAGAATGGTTCCAATACATCATTAGCCACGTTGAGGGTTTAAAAAGTCGCACATTCTGCCCTTGAGATATATCATGTTGCCTACCACTGCTACAGACTGAACTAAATAAAGAATGAGTTCGGCAGACATGACGCATTAAAGCAGCATACAGGTACACATGTACATACATACATATCACACAGATAAGTTATGGTGGGTGAAAAAGGTGACAAAAAACCTTCACTGTACATAGCAAATACACGTAGAACAAACAAGCAAATAGAGCACTGCCATATAGCACT
>NC_134495.1:29869884-29882384 GCF_040206685.1 Ascaphus truei
CATTTGCATTGCTCTGAAGTCAAAGCCAGCAAATCAGCTTGTTCCTAAAACTAGTTACACCAAGTGATCAAATAATAGTAATCTAAGGGGTACAAATGGAATTCCCTGTATGGTTGTACACAAAGTAAAAGATACATTTATGGTCACCACAAAGCATCAAGTTTCAACGTTCTATATATAGTATGATTAATGGGTACTGTGAATAGGCCCACAGATATAATTGGTCTCAGTGATATAACCCCAAATGAATATGTTAAAATACAGTACAAAGCAGAGAAAAACTGCCATGCCATATTCAATTAGCATTTCGTGTTCAAAGAAAGCATGGTGACACAGGTGTGAACAAATTCCAGGACACTACCAAGCAGAATGGTGTCTTGTTTACAGCTAATTATACTACAGTAAGGTTCAATTCAGAATATACTATATATTTTGGAAAGTTGTCTGTTTGCTATGCATTTGGACCCCTTCAAAGATATCATAAGCAAAAATGTGCATGAATTTGGACCCCTTTAAAGATATCATAAGCAAAAATTTGCATGATGGTTCCTGAGATCAAGGAGCAGGTTTTGTCCATATTTTAACACAAATTGGATGCCATTTTGAATCAACACGACGGACTGAAACACACACACACACACACACACACACACACACCTCAAGATTTGTTGCGCCTGGTGCAAAAGCACAAACATAGTTTACCCACCAGCATTAGAATTAAAAATGTTTTACGTATTTACATAATGAAAAATGTTTTAAGAAACTAAAAAATGTAATTATCCATTTATAAATCTCAGTAATTTTTGGGTTCTCAGGTAATTTCAGCTAGTATAAATATAGTGATTTACTCATTTAGGATATTTTAGATTCAAAACATACATTTTGCCTCAAGGTGCAGAAATAGGCAAGGTATTTATCATAATAATTTATTTATAAAGTGCCAATGCATTCACAGCAGCATAATGGTGGCAAGCAGGACAATAATTAAAAAAAAAAATTATTAACACACTGGCACAGTAATAAAGGTCCTTCTCTAAGGAATTGAAAGCAGCAATACAGGTTTCACTTTTATTACATGATTAAAATCAGGAGGTCTTCGGAGCTGAAGTGTGTTAATTTCAGAACTGGGGACCCCCTGCTCCCGGAGATACTTACCTCCTTTGGGAGTACCGGTATCTCTGCAGTCAGAGAAACAGTATGCCTAACATAATGGCATCGTTTAAATGTCTCACAGGCCAATAGGAAGCTGTGACATCCAGTGTGGCTTCCTATTGGCGCGTAGGGCATGCTGGTATCTTTGGAAGCAGACAGGCCCCAGAGCTGAAATTAACAGTGGACTGGATACCCACTACATCAATTCTGTAATGTTTTTTTGTTTTGTTTTTTACCTGTATTGCTGCTTTAAAATAAGAGCAAGAAATAGTGGGGGGAAAAAACAAGGTTTAGCAGGGGAAGAGGTTGTTGTTTCACTAAATAAGAATGCTTGCTGGGAAGCTGGATGGGGGGTGGGGGGTGGGGAGATGAAGAGGAGGCAATAAAGGGCAGGACAGAGGGTGTGTGGGGGAGAAGGGTGGAGTACTTGGAGGACCACGATGTATGAAGTTGCAGCATTGTGGAGAGCTTGGTAAAGCAAGTACTGTACTAGGATAATAATTTGATTCTAGATATCATCAGTAGCCAGTGTAAGAGCTTGAGAGAGTGAGGAAGAGTGGTGTTAGAGAAATCAGTCTGAATACATTTTAGAGGGGACAAAAGAAAAAAAAAAACAATCCAGGTGGAGACTAGGTGTGGTTTTAACACATTATCATCATTATCATAAACCAGAAAGTGAATGCTTCTTATCATGGAATATCTGAAAAACAGCTTAGTCTGATTATTGATTATTGGTGAAAGACTAGCTGTTGCTACATGTTCCTTTAATGATCAGTGTAGCAAGTCATCAATGTTGTGGACATGAGATTGGAGTGTACATAATGGATTTACTGATGCATGTGTCGTAGTCCCAGATTTGTTCGTAATGCCACACGGTGGATATGCAAACCTGAACCAAAACACACATGCTGCCAGTACTGAGGCTTCCCACATTGGGTGGGAACACAACATTAAACTCGCTGCAAAATTCGGTACTAAGTAGTCTTTCAAATTTCTTCCTTTTAGCCTTAAGCAGGTCTAGGTCTGCAACATGTTCTGAAATGTTGGATCAAAAGTCAGCGTCTCGGGATTGATGTCCCACTTAAAACTAGAAGCTTGTGTGTATGAACTAGTAATTTGGGAGTTATACAACAAATAAACCAGTCGCCTAAAAACAAACAGTGATATTCTGACCATATATAAATGTCCAATTGGATGATTCTGTGATCCTCAGTGAAGCCACACGAACCAGTCTCATATCATGTAAAGAGAAACAAAGACAAATCACAGCATATACAGTAACTGTTGGGTATAGAACAATCTAAACTAATAGAAAAAGACATTAAACTAACTGCACATATATGACAACACCTAGTGAGACTAGAAAATGTGTTTATTAAAATATAATAAAATAAGACCAAATTCATGATAAACAGGAACAGCCAGTCGTCCAGTGATATAAAAATTGGAATCCTACTTACAAAGAGGAGGATCTATGCAAGCCTGTAGGATAGTCTTTAATCCAGATGACAACAGGGTGACACTATGCCGAAGTCTCAGCTTGGCGCCATGGATACAGACAGCCCTGTCCCTCTCGTACCACACACGTGGCTTGCAGCGGTGGGGGGTGTAATCTGGTTGGGGTACTCACGCCGATGTTGTCTATGTGGCGGATCCCCTTCGCTCAGCGTCGTCCTCCCTGTAACGGCCGCGCGCCCGTTCACGTTGGTTACAGAGACTGCTTCTGCTCCAGCTGTAGTGGCTCGCTAGGCTGTTCCGTGTGATTACACTACACAGAGTTCAGTAGTGGTGACAAATTGCACCCACCCTACGCGTTTCATGAAGGCAAACTTCACTTCCTCAGGGGTTTCTAATTGGGTAGGCATGTCTCCTCTTATATACGCTTACTGATTAACTTGGTTAAAAATTAACATTAAGAATTACGAATTAAACAATTATTCTAAGAGCAAAAGGAAACATAATTCACCATCACTATACATTTAACAACATAAAGACCTTACAATTGCCCAACAAACATAATAAAATACATATATTAAACAAAAGAACTCCCTATAAATCATTGATATTGGTGGCCCAAGGATGCTCAAGATGTTCATATTAGGCTCCTGGAAATCAAACCGTAAGTCTAGGATCCTAAATACAAAGTTGTATAGAGAGATAGATATCTATCTATGCTAATATATGGTCTTATATTCAGAGAGAACATGATATCGCAGGGATTGGAAATATCCCAAAATGTGCCAATTGTATTCTCTGGATACATGTCAACGTGGCATACCTATAACTAATGGTCGACAAATCACCAAAAAATCTACTCGCCGAACAAAAAAAAAAAAAAAATCTACTCGCCACCTAGTATCACACGTGTGCTGCTTGGGCCAATAGGAGCTCGCCACGATGTTAAATCCACTCGCCCGGGGCGTGCAAATGTATAGGTTTGTCGAACACTGCCTATAACTAATGGATGTTAGATTAAGGTTTCTAGACTCATATTTCTAGTTTTCCAGAAAAGCCCCTAATTCAAAATCGATGTTCAGCCCATTGGGTGATAGAGTTTTTAACTCAGATCCAATAGGCCTCACGCCTATTAATTTGCTTTAAATTTGTTACCACCTCTCCAATTTGGTAAACATACTTCAATGGCCTGGCAGATCAGACCTTTTGGACTCTGATTGTGGTGAACTAAAAAAAAATGGTGTGAGCGAATGGACAGAGATAAACTTTTGGAATATAAGAAAAAAAAAACAATTCTTAACCAATGAGTAAGAGTATATAAGAGGAGACATGCCTATCCAATTAGAAACCCCTGAGGAAGTGAAGTTTGCCTTCATGAAACGCGTAGGGTGGGTACAATGTCACCACTACTGAACTCTGTGTAGTGTAATCACACGGAACAGCCTAGCGAGCCACTACAGCTGGAGCAGAAGCAGTCCCGTAACCAACATGAACGGGCGCGCGGCCGTTACAGAGAGGGAGGAGGACGCTGAGCGAAGGGGATTCGCCACACGGACAACATTGGCGTGAGTACCCCAACCAGATTACACCCCCCACCGCTGCAAGTCACTTGTGTGGTATGAGAGAGACTTCGGCATAGTGTCACCCTGTTGTCATCTCTCATTAAAGACTATCCTACAGGCTTGCATAAATCCTCCTCTTTGTAAGTAGGATTCCAATTTTTACATCACTGGACGACTGGCTGTTCCTGTTTATCACGCACTTGGTCTCATTTTAATAAACTAATTTTCTAGTCTATCACTAGGTGTTGTCATACATGTGCAGTTAGTTTAATGTCTGTGTATTAGTTTAGATTGTTCTATACTCAACAGTTATATGCTATGATTTGTCTTTTTGTTTCTCTTAACATGATATGAGACTGTTCGTGTGGCTTCACTGAGGATCACAATCATCCAATTGGACATTTATATATGGTCAGAATATCACTGTTTGTTTAATGCGCATGGTTTATTTGTTACATGTCTTATTTCTGTCTGTACCAGTCAGTATTGTACTCGGCAGCCTAGCCTATACATATGGGTTTTTTCACTTAACACTATATACAGTATTGATAAACACTAATTAGTATTTAATTTTTAGCGCTATCATCACAAAAACATTTTTTGTAATTTGGGAGTGCATTTTCTGGTTTTAATCTACATAAAAAGTATGAGGAGAATTTTCAATCCTGGTTAATATAAATCAGTACACTACTTGGTGGTAAACTAAAATATTGTTATTATGATCCTATGGGACACGAGAGAAAAGGGATTTTAAAGCCGTAAAGGGGGAAAGCAGAAAGTTTGTAATTTGTCAGCAGATTTGATGAAAATGGAGATTAAACGAGTGCCTATCTTGACGAACATAACATTGTAAATAGTCTCATCATAAAAGTTTAAGAGCTGACCACTACAAAAAATAAATAAATAAAATGTAACTACATATGAAGTATAGAAAAACAAAAAGGAATGATTCCCAACACTTTGAATCTCATCATTCAAGTGTGGCAGTCTTTCCACACAATTATAATTAAGTGATTCTTAATGAATCTACAATTTATTATATAGTAGGATTTGGTTCCCTGTTATCCCCCAGGGTATTGTGTGCACTCTGGAATCGTGCATCGTAACTCTGAAAAACAACTCAATCAGGGCTGTAATGTAGTTGCGCATTGTTTGAAAAAAATAAATCAAAGGACCAACCAAAACAATACATTTTGTGGGACACCTGTTCAGTTTGGCTCCATACAGTGGCCTGCATTGAATTGCCAATCCAGAGACCCAGAGACTGATGCCAATGGCTCTAACTGCATGTTACTTAACCAGAGCAACCACTGTTTGATTTAATCAGTGTTTATTCAACAGGGGTTCCTAGGATACTTTGAATTCACCGGGCATCCCTAAAGGTTCACTGCAATTTAAGTCTTTTGAAAATGTTACAAATACAGAAGAATTTACATTGCATATGGTCTCAGACGCACTATTAGAGAGGGGGGGGAGGTTAAATAGGAGCTTGTTAGGTGTCCAGTATGCACTATTAGAGAGTGTTGGGGTTCCTTACAATGCATCTGATCTCAGGTGCGCTATTAGAGAGGGTTGGGGTTCCTCAATGTCACAATATAATTATAGTGTTCCTTAACAAAAAAAAAAAAAAGTTTAAAACCACTGAATTAAACAAATGCCACCTTTGATTATACATGCAGCTTTATGACGTTTTTATAATGAACTGCACATGCTGATTGAAACGTCCTCACCCCTACAACAAGCCTGCTTAAAAAATATATAATAAAATTGAGATGCCGATTAAAGAAAGTAAAAACATATTCAAGGTGCTGAGAGTTTAAATGGAGAGATGATGAAGATTATTGGGCACCTTTTGTTTGCTAGCATTTCTTCTCACCGATGAAGTGCAGAAACCATGTAGTTACACACACATCAGATATCCATGGATGGGTCCTCAATGTAATTTTCTGTTCCACAACAAAATCAATAATATATTTACTGCTCTCTATCTAATCTACAGACTCACAGTTTGCCTCCGCTTTCCTGCACTCCAACATTCATATTTTAATGCAACTCGGCAGTCTCATGTTTGAGTAAATGTATGCAAACAAATCATAAGAAAATACAAGTCTGTATTCAGGAAAGATCTGAGGCAGACAATTAGAATCAGTGATGAAACATTACAACTACTATATATATTTTGGAAAGTTGTTAGTCTGTTCGCAATGCATTTGGACAACTCAAGATACCGTAACCAAATTTTGCATCATGGTTCCTGAGATCAAGAAGCAGGTTTTTATATGTTTAGAAATTGGATACATTCTATTTTTAATTCTATGAGTTATTACAATTTGCCTGACAAGCACGTCAGCCACTGGGCGTTGCACCTAGTAGGCTATGCATCTGGAATGTGACATCATACTGGTGATATAATGCACATAGCCTGGTGGCAGATAAGAGTCAAATAACAATAAAATTTACACAGAATGCAGACAACGAAAGAAAGAGGAAGTCCGTTGGCACGTGAGACGAAAGTAAGAATGCTGGAGGGGAGAGAAAGATGGATAGAACTGGGGACATCTTACGGTATTAAAGGAAAGTGATGGGAGAGATTGGTTTCTTAGAATTGCCAAACGCCGCCGGGTGCTTTCAGCTAATACTGTATATTTGTGCAAGTGAGGGAGCCTGAACAGTAAGTGCGTAGTAGGAACAGTAGGTAGAACTTCTATTCACTGGATCGTATTGTGAACATGAAAAACATTTAACAAAATCAGGAAGCATCATAGCTGCATATCAGGCACGCAATAAAGCAAATCTGTCGTTGCTGAGCACTTGTGTATTCTGGGACTTGTCAGGACTGCTGTTTGCTTTCTTTCAATTTCCCCAAAGAACAAGATGTTCAATATTTTCGACATTATATTTCAATAACCTCAGAAGAAATTCCAGCTTCTAAACTGAAAGCAGAAATTATATATTTTTTTGTTATCGGCAAGCCTCCAATAGTTAATCTGAATTACCCACGTTATTATTATTCTCGTTTATTGGTAAAGCGCCAACATACTGTATTCCGCAGCGCGGTACAATGGGGGTAAAGAGTGATATAAAAATCACACACACCGAAGCACATACCAAGGACAAACAAACGCAAACACATACAAAAGACAACGAGGACCCTGCTCGTGAGAGGGAATAACTGCAAATGCTGAAATAAAAGGTAAAGTGGCTGCTCGATTCGGGGCAAAGTATACCTCAGTGGTCCAGACCAGGGTTGCGCAAACGTTTGGTGTTGTGCCCCCCTGCCTGTTCTTGCCCCCCCCCCTTACCTCTGACGCCACGGGGTCATGTGATGCCACACCACATGACCCTGCAGTGTCATTTGATGCTGTGTTGCCATAGCGACGCATTGCTCCAAAGCCGGTTGACTCAATTTAAGGGAGTTAGAGGCCTCGTGCGCTCCCCAGCATTTAATTTAGGTGCCTTGGGGAAGAGCAGGGGGTCTCTAACCACCACGCCCCCCCCCCCACCAGAAAAAAAATCTCACGCCCCAGTTTGCACCCCCCTGGTCCAGGCGCACCGCGGATCCTATTAAGGTTAAGTTACTCAGATATGAAGTTATGGTTCAACAATGCAAAATTTGGATCAGAACCCTATTCACCTTCACAAAGGAACTTTGACCTTTTTCCAGGCAATGGACTATTCCTAGGGGGCACCGATTAAGTACAAGATAGTCTAAAATTCTCAATTAAGTTTGGCAAGCAGTGTTTAGCATGGTTGAGCAACGCCAACTCTCATGCACTGTTCCCGCAGCTGAACACTTACAGTACCACCATTGTAGGATGATATCAACTGAATATATGGATAGATACTCAAAGGATGAGTTATCAGTTGACTAGTCATTGGTAATTTCCTTACACTCACCCATGACATGTTACATTTTTTTATTTTTCTCTTTCATTTACTTTGTCAAAAATTGAGTTTTTACATCAATTTCTAAAACATACTTCATGTTATTCATTAGATCTTACACTGACCGAATTCCATTCCTCCTTGGATTATAATGGAGTAAAAGATGCCCATTTCTCATTTTGTGGGAAGATACATTTGTCATGATAATATCATGAGATATTAGGTATTTTAAGCTATCTGGTGCCTCAGGGGTTAACAGACTACCATTTGTGTTCAAAGATACCATGTATTGGGTTGGATTTCAAAGCGATCTCAATTGAAGTTGTATTTGAAAAGTACAAAGAAAGGGTTTACGACAGGGTCCAAACAAGAACGGTATTTACATACTATGTTCTGTGGACAGTCCTATTGATGGGACTTTGTTCTATATTGTGGTGAGCTCACCCCTGTATCTCTCTGCTGCTGCACTACAAATTATTTACCTGTAAGTAAGGATAGGGGCTTGTAGCCTAATACATATATCTTTTATTTATCTAAGAGGTCTGTGTTTGTCTTTGTTTTTTTTTACAAAGGGTTTATGGCATATTAACACCTTAGCTGGGCCTTCTGTTAATCTGATATGGTCTAGATACTAGAGATACAGACATATGTTCTGCCAGAGACAGGGCCTCTGACATAAACAAAAAGGTTTTTCAAAGCACTCTCTAGAATAGGTTTATGGATTGCCAGGGGGGTGGGACTATCCTATGCCATCACAAAGATATGAAACATGGAACCAGGGACTTGGCAGCGGTGCTTAAGTATATAATTTTGATATTTGCCTTCGTGGTCGGGAGATGAGTGCGATGGGTCCAGATATGGGAGGTCTGGCAGGTACTGGAGTACAGATATTCATTTGTCACTCAGGAGAAAGATGGTCATGTGTAGTCTCGTTACGTCCACAATTAATGTATTGATGTGACTCACGTGTGTGTAAGTATTAGTTAAGAAAAGTTATCAGTACGTACCTACTGAGGCAAAGTTTTAAAACACCATTTTGTAAAGGTTTTTTCTTACTCGTGTCATAAAACGGTCAATCTAACCGCTGATTTACGACAGGGGTGGGCTTATGTTGTTTCAATGTGAAAGAATACTACATAAGACAGCAAGGTTTTATGAAAAAATCAGATTTCGACAGAGGCGTGTTTAGATTAAACACGCGCTCTAATCTTCTGCACCAGTGACCTCTCTGGGGGAAAACATATGACATACGGTGATGTTCTGCATTGATTGTATGTTCTCGTAATACTTATTTCTGTAATCTATGCACTATATTTTTACATATATTAAAACATTTAATAAGTAACACTTTGGGCTCTGACTGAACTGTTCCATGCTCTAGAGAGTATTTACATTTTCAGACACATTTTGCTACAATGGATGTGTGTTAAAGTGCATAGTTTTTTCTATAATAAACAGGGACCGTAGCAAAAATTTATTTTACATTTTGTTTGCATAAATATCTCGGGTGGTGGAAGTGTATAGATATGATTACAAGTGAGTACAGTGTTAATATTAACTCACTGGAGGTGCCTTCGCAGAGGAAAAAGGCGAGTTGGCTAGAATAGCCGTGTGTATTAATCCTGATTGCATATCTAAATCACGTGCCCACTTGTGTGCTGTTCGTGGCAGGTGGTATATGGGGACGGATTTAGGGGAGATATTACTCATCTGAGGGGCCTTTGCGAAGGTGACACAGGGGCTGTGTATTAATCCTTGTCCTTTAGGTGAGATATTGTTCATTTGAGGGACCTTTGCAGAGGTGAAAAGTGACTGCTTGCAAGCAGAGTATTAACCCTTGTCCCGTATGCAGGTCACGTGCTCACAAGTGTGCCATACGTGACATTTGTCTCCTTTTATTGCACTAAACATCAACCCAGTAGGTTTTCAGCCTATATCAATAAGATGAAAATTTCTGTATTGCATTGTGTATTATTCATTTGGAGGCTTCCCATTTAGAAAACAATGGCAGTTCCAGTGGCAAGTGTGTGAGGCCAGGTCCCAGCTGGCTACAGAAGTGCCCGTTGTGGCGGACGCTGCAGGGACAAGATCCGCCCAACAATGGAGCCGGGGCCGCCACGCAGCGCCGACAAACTCCTGCACTCAAGAAAATTGAGATCAGGAGTCACGACGGAACGCTAGGCCATGCCCCCCTGCGGTTCAGCCAATGAGGACGAACCTGCCGGGTGACGTCACAGCCGAGCCCCTGTCACGCGCCCCCTCCCCCCGTAGCTCTCTGCAAGACCGGGGGACTCGCAGGCGCGCGAGCAGCGGGGCCGCAGCCTAGGGCCGTGTTTATAGTGCTGTCGATGGCGACACGACGGGTTGCGTAATTCCGGCAATTTTATTGGTTCAAGGGCCGTCACGTGACAGCCCTTGAAAAATCTAATTTTGCCGGCTACCAGTTTTTGCACTATAAGCGCACGCGGCGGCGGCAATGCTTCTGTTTTCGGGCGACGTCGCTATAATCACGGCCGAAGACTGCTAGTCTATGCAAACCAGCATCTGACATTTAAAAAAAAGAAACGTCTTTGTGCCATAAATGTTATATTTGGAGAAGAAATATGCAACTATTTCCGTGTTCCTCAGTTTATGGATTTGTCGTAAAGAATAGTTGGAGAAGGAATTAGGGATTGTTAGCTCTCACGCGCAGGGCCCTCATTACCTCTTTGTATCTGTTTGTCCTTACTTGTATGCAGTATACATAACCGGGTACCACCTTTGTACCGCGCTGCAAAATATGTTGACGCTTTACAAAACGATAATAATTAGGATGGAGTTAAACACATTTTTTCTATTGCAGTAATATTTTTCACTATGTTTATTAAAAAAAAAAAAAATAAACGTCCTAAACGGTGTAAATTCCTCAAACTAAAAATCAGCATTAAAATGTAAAACCAGTTTCTTGCTTAGTAGTCAGACACAAGAGGGAAAAGAGGGGTAAAATAAATAAATAAATATATACTACAAATATTAAGTCTGCATTTCTCTCAACTTGGGCAGCACACATTTTACTTCAACTGTAAAAGACTCAAACAATATAAAACATTTTTTAATCAGTTGGGTAGACTAGGATCTCTTTTTTTTTTTTTTTTTAAGAGTATACTAAAACAATGTGTCCTACTGGATATAATACAGGAAACACTATAGTTTAAACTAATTTCCTTTTTTTTTTTTTTTTTTTAAACAGACACTAATATGTCTCATTACGTTTTATGGCATACATGCAACATTCAATTAGATCACCTTTATTGAAAACATATCTAAAGTTTCCAGTGACATAGGCACTGGTGATTGGTCAGTACGGCTGTTGAGGCCCCTTATTACTACTACAGAAAATCAATGATTGAAAATAGTTACAGTATGATCCTGCATCTAAGTACGTTACCATTTCTGAGAGAAAGAAAGGATTACCTCTTCAAATACTTCAAAATTGAAGTTAATTTTGGTAAAAAAAAAAATAAAGGAAAAAGAAACTTGGGATAAAGCAGAAATGCCACACTGCTTGCTCAATCTTTTGCGGGGTGGGGGGCATGTGCGGGGGGAGTCTGATTCATTTTACTTGAAGTGTGGGTTCTACGCTGTGTCCTACAAATGTCTACTAGTTATTCGGGATATTCTGCACTCCCCCATCCCACAGGAACAAACCGCCAGAAGAGGGGGGGGGGGGGGGTGGTCCATGACTCACTCCAGCAGCCAATAGAACGCCACAATGTCATAGGGAGATGATGTTGCAGGTGTTCCCACAGTCATATTTGTAATGTCTCTCTCACCAGCACAAAAAAAAATACAAATATTCCAGGAACCAGGGTGCCCGTGAACCTCTGAGGAGCACAGAGCAGATTTGGGAACCCCCTTGGTTCAGGCAAGATTTAAATAAATATTGAGCGGGATTGCAGCTTTCAGTAAACTACGATATAGCATTGACTTGGATGTAAAAGTGTGTGTACAGTATACACAGCTCATTATGTTGGACAACAAAAGAGGCAAGGTTAGACAATTGAGGAAAAAAAGCAAATCCTGAATTTCCTCACTTGGCAAAAAGAGGCTTACGGTAAAGCTCCCACTTTTTTTTTAGCTCACGCATTGGTAGTGGGTGGTATGCAGGGCTTACTTGTAAAATGTATGTGAGAAAGATGTTTCTATATTCACATATGCAACTATGACACATTATTTGCAAAGTCGATCAAGTACATTTTTTGTTTTTAATACGATAGATCTATTTAGCCTTTGGGTGGCCCTTGATGCAGCCAAGTCATGGGGTCTGGCACCCAAGGGGCCTCGATGACGTAGAATAGGACAACTACTATTTAATCATTTTTCATGGGGAGACCCTTTGGAGCGGTGTAATGTGGCAGGCAGGGGAACAAAAGAGGACTCCCGCCTCTTAAGTTCGCGTCAGTGACA
>NC_134495.1:29889884-29991330 GCF_040206685.1 Ascaphus truei
TAGTCAGTGAGCCCCTGCAGCCGCAATGAGAGCAGCTTTAGCAGGGGCTCGCGCACGCGTCTGCAGACATAGCCGTTAAAAAAAATTTTCGTTTGAGCGCTCACGGGAGCACAGGGCTGGTCACGTGAGCAGTTCGCCCAATGAGGGCGAACCAGCTCCGTGACATCACTGGCCCGCCACCCGACACGCCCCCGGACGGCGCGGGAACTAAGGCCAGGGAAAGCACCCGCTTTCCCTCAGCGCGCCTCCGCACTGCTAAAGTCACCATGGACTCAGCCTAATAGCGTGTCTGAGATCAGGTGCATTGTAAATTCTTCTGTATTTGGTACTTTTCAAATGACCTGAAATTTGCAGTGAACCCTTTAGGGACGCCCCCGGTTAAAAAATACTGCGCTAGAGATTAAGAAAATCCTTTTTTGTGTGTGTGTTACGAGCAGGACATGCTCAGGGGGCAGGATACCAACATTGTATTAATGTAACTTATATAGGGTTCTGAAAGGATTGCTCCTTTAACCCTTTCAGTGCTGGTGCAGCCACAGCACGCGGTAAATGGCAGACACCCATTGACTGCAGAGCTGTAGAAAAACAAAATGTTTTCCTTTGGCGAGACCTTACCCCTCGAGTGCCAAATGCTACGACATAGGGACTACTCCCTGAGGCACTCCAGTTGATAAAAGACCCTACAACAGGCACAGGATTTCACTGCGAGAAGTCTGGTCATTGGGGTAAAAGTAGGAGTACAGGCCATGTCATTCCAACACTGTCACACAAGCCAGCAACATAGGTGCCCCCCCTTAACCCCTTCCGCGCCAGAGGCGGTGTGTATATCTCCACTTGGCTGCCAGAGAAACCAGCAATATGTTATTAAAGGTCGTGTTAACCCTTTCATTGCCAGACGAGCCAGCATCACCTTTTACCAAGGTTGCATTAACCCCTTTCACTGCCAACCTAACAAGGGCCCGTTGGCAAGCACAGCATTAACCCCTTCTCTGCCAATCTCCTAGGTGCCAATGTGCAAGCATAGCATTAACCCCTCAGCTGCCAAAGCTACCAGCTGTCAGTGTGCAAGCACAGCATTAACCCACCAGCTGCCAAACTACCAAGCTGCCAGTGTGCAAGCGCAGCCTTGGCAAGGCGATGCTGTGCAGGCCCTGCCTGGCAAGGGAAGATGCCAGGCAGGGATACGCACTCCACCCAAAGGCCCGGGGGGACACGGCTTATCTTGGGGACTGGGACAGCTGCCCATGAGGCCTTAGCCACCCCTCCGCCGCAGCCCCTCCTCTTCCATAACGGTACCGAGCACCCACTGGCCACAAGCCACGGAGCTGCGTGACACAGGGAGAGCCGGCGCCACATTCATGTCTCACCCCCGGCACTCACAATTCCTTAATCAGCACCATCCTGCGCCCGGAGACCCGCAGCTCCTGCTGCTGCTGTGCGGCACCGGCGACGTCACGCTGCTCTTTCCGGGAGCGACCGGTCGGCAAGAGGTAAGGCCACGCCCACCCCGCGCGCGCGGATTGGTCAGACGCGTTCAGAGCAGCGAGTGCGGTTTCCCGCCCAGCAGCTAGTCTTGGCCCCTCCCCCCGTGCCGTGTGATTGGCTGGGGAGGGGATGGAACGTTGACATGTGTCAGGTGGGCGCTCTGGTGGAGCTTGTTGTGGCGCACCAGCTGCGTGTTACTGCCGCAGTCCCACTTGTTCACCTGAGGGAACAGAAACCTCTCCGACATTGGGCCGAGGGGGAATAGTTACACCTTCAGTTTCTGTGTCAGTCAGGGATAGGAGACTGTGAACACTTCCAATGAAGGCTCCATAACACATGTAGTTTCTTTTATTAAAAGATGTCACCCATTCCGGGAGAGATATACAAGGAAGCGGCTGCTTCCCTAATGAACCCTGAAACGTTGCATCATAACTAAAAGAAATAAAAAATAAAAAGGAAGACACACAAGAAAAATAAGACAACAACACAATGTTCATGCTAAAACCAATGTTTAGTCCAACTTGATGTAGAAGACTTGACATGTGTCGCTTTAAGTACAAATGTATATGTGCACACATGATATGTATGGAAATGTCTATTATATGATGTCTATCTCTCCAAAAACAATAAAAAAATTGAAACAAAAAAAAAGATGTCACATAAAACACGTATTTCCCCATTTATTGTATGTACACATTATCAATATGTTGTGCATGGGAAAAACAGGAAAAGTAGCCCAACGTTCTCAACATGGGCTCTCTCCAGACTGAAACGTTGGGCCACTTTACCCTAAAAACCCCTAACCTTATCTCCTTCTGTTAACCCCTTACTAGGGTGACCATTTGTCCCGATATTGCCGGGACAGTCCCGTTTTTTTCTGCCCTGTCCCGGTTTCAGGTCCATCCCGGAAATGTCCCGGTTTTTGTCCCTGGTCCCAGTATTGCGGGGCAGCAGCGGTGAGGAGAATGCGGCGGTCGGTAAGTATTTTCTGTGTGTGTGTATGAATGAATGCATGCTGCCGGGGGGATTGAATGAAGGAGAATGCCGGGGGCGGGACTTAGAATGCCGGCCGGCCCGCCCGCAGGGGATTGGTCGCAGGCAGGTCAGAGAAAGCTGGGGGCGGGGCTTCCGCTTTGTGCAGAGCAAACGTTAGTGTGTCTGCCTTCCCGCTCCTGGCTCCTCTGTCGGCTGCGCGGTGAGTGTCCCCCTTCTGCCTTCTGTCCCGGGTCCCAGCCGGGGGGGGGGGGTAATAGGAGGTGGTAGCAGGGGTGCGCCTGCCTTTGTACCTTGTACCTTTGCCCCCTGGCGCTCCCACCTTTGTCCCCCGGCGCTCCCACCTTTGCCCCCTGGCGTTCCCACCCTTGCCCCCCGGCGCTCCCCCCTTTGCCCCCCGGCGCTCCCACCTTTGCCTCTCCTGGCGCTCACTTCCCTCCGTCCCCTTGATGCGGGAGATGGGCTCGGGGGCGGGCAGTGGCTCTTGCGCGGTCGCTGGCGGGCGGTGCAGGGGGAGGCGGTGTGTATCAGTGTGGGTGTGTGTGTGTATCAGTGTGCCGGAGAGGGACAGGAATGGGTACAGGAAGGGAGGCTGGCAGGGGAAGGAACAGAGAGGGTAGGTGAGCGTGTGACATCAGGGACACATGAAGGGGAAGGAATCCCCTGAACCGCCACAGTGTATCAGTGTGGGTGTGTGCATCAGTGTGGGTGTGTGCATCAGTGTGGGTGTGTGCATCAGTGTGGGTGTGTGCATCAGTGTGGGTGTGTGCATCAGTGTGGGTGTGTGCATCAGTGTGGGTGTGTGTATCAGTGGGTGGGTGTCTCCCTCACCCTCTCCGTCTCCCTCTCCGTCTCCCTCTCCGTCTCCCTCTCCGTCTCCCTCTCCGTCTCCCTCTCCGTCTCCCTCACCCTCTCTGTCTCCCTCTCTCTCCCTCCCTGTCTCTCCCTCCCTCCCTACCTGACTCCCTCTCTGTCTCCCTCTCCGTCTCCGTCTCCCTCTCTGTCTCCCTCTCTGTCTCTGTCTCCCTCTCTGTCTCCCTCTCTGTCTCCCTCTCCCTCCCTGTCTCCCTCTCCCTCCCTGTCTCCCTCTCCCTCTATGTCTTATCTTAACTGCCGTATACCTACACCGAAGTAACCTACCCTGCTTTCTTCCAGATCTGACTCAAGTTTCATGCGGGAGACATTGGAAGACAGGTAGGGAACACCTCCCCTCCAGTATAGTACCTTGAGGGACTGCGGATCAGGTAAGATCCCAGGCGGGATTGCTGCTTTAGAAATTGTGAAGAGGGGGCATCTTGACACTGGTTAATGGGTTCAGAATCATTCACAGCTGGCTTTTTTTTTTGTTCGATTAGTGAGGTCATCCGACACACACACACACACACACGTAACTATGTAACAAGGACTAATGGTAGTAAAGTATAAGTGTACTACAATAAATAAACTGTTATGTAAAAAAAAAAAGTGTCCCGGTTTTTCATTTTCAAAATCTGGTCACCCTACCCCTTACCTTAAAATCCCTAATGTAATCTCCTTACCCTAAAATCCTATGTATGTATGTATTGTGACATAGTCCAAAGATGTTAGGCAGCTTTCTGCCCCATTTTAGGTCAGAAAGTGCAGGAATAGTTAAAAATGGTCCATTCCACAGCTTCACATTAACTCAGGCTGCTGGATGGAAAATCCAGACCACAGATTACAATGGGTCTAGTTCTCCCTCACCTGCTCTTCTAATCACATGCACAGGTATTTAGAGCAGAGAGGTTTGCATTTCACTCTCTCTCCTTAGAGCCTGGAGGCTGGGGGTATCGCTGCTCCCCTGCATCCAGTTTCGGGGTGGACGGCCCCTCCAAGTATCACAGTACCAGAGGATTTGCCTGGACACTTGGGACCGAGTTCCCACCACGAACAGATAAGACAAACAAATGTTTATTGCTGTTTCTAAAAGACTATGCTGTATCTAGTGACCCTAAAGGAGAGGGCATTGTTTTAAGCTGGGGAACCAGGTTAGTTGGCCCAGCAGCAGTTAGAGGCTGATTCTGATGTGTAGTTAGATCCCTGAAAGGGATAGGATTTCTTTATATGATTTGGTTTTTATTTCTTAAAAGTGACACTGTGTGAAATGCTATGACACTGATATAAGTGAACCGCTGAATGAAAATGTCTGAGTGCCTCTAACCTACACATGTTAAAGCTGCAGTACCTTACTTGGATGAAAATAAAGCAGGCAGAAGCCTGAGTTAAGCAACGTAATACTTTGCATGTTCCTGTTTGTTGTATAATTAACCCTAGAAGACTGTGTCGGGAAGAACCCAGACAGACGTCAGCGCTACAAAAGAGGGGCGTTTGTCACAGTATATATATATATATATATATATATCTATATATATATATATTTATATATCTATATAACACAGTTTCTCCCCCCCCCCCGTGCATAATCACGTTGATACCCGAGGCCAGCTGAGTGTTAGGTGGTTGCTGAGACCCATAGTGGGGTGCCCCTAACTGATTATGTGAGGGTACCTCACTTTGACTTTTGTGAGCCCCTTGGAGATCATAATCGGGCGCTACAGTCTCTAGTTAAAACCACCTCCTCCCCCTGATGGAAGGAATAGCAAGGGGTCTCTGTGCCAGACCCTTAACCGTCCATCCGCAGCATGGATGCGGTAGGCTAGGAGGTCTTGACCTTTTCCTCGGTCCACCACATGGCGAACAGAACACTGCAATTGATGCCTGGAGGAGGCAATAATTACCAAAGCGCTCCAGCAGTCTCTTTAGTGGTGATGTCTTCTGGGGACATCACAAGTTCTACGTGCAGGTCTATGGGCTCTATGCATTAAGCGCCGAAAAAGTGCAATCGCCAAGGGTTGCCGATAGGCCTTATTTTGGCGATTTGCCCTCGCAGTATTCAGTAAGGGCCGAATCCATGCCGATCCCTGCCGAATCACTGCGAAAGCAAAACTGCCGATGAGCCTGTGCCGAAACAGCCTGGCTCCCGATAACCTGCCGATAGGCCGTTTCTGCCGATAAGTGTTTGCAGCAGAGAGAGACCAGCCGCTCTCTCAGCGCAAACATCGGCAAAATAAAAATGATTTATTAACAACTTTTACTCATATTGTACATGTGCAGGGGGTCTTCGGAGCTGAACCGCATTGGTTTCAGGTCGGGGGACCCCCTGCTTCCCGAGATACAGGCCTCTTTATGAGGTGCCGGTATCCCTCTGCATTTAAAGGTCCCGATTACGTGACCGCGGAATGTAAACAAAGCAGAGGGATACCGGCACCCCATAAAGGGGCCTGTATCTCGGGAAGCAGGGGGTACCCGGACCTAAAACCAAAGCGGTTCAGCTCCGGAGACCCTCTGCACATCTACACTATCAGTAAAACACACATATCAATAAACACTCGTTCCTTACCTTTGCGGCTATGTGCTACGGTAACGAAGCAGCATGAATGTATTTTTAATAATAGTGTACTGTGAGCAGGGGGTCCCCTGAGCTGAACCGCGTTGCTTTGTGGATCAGGGACCCCCTGCTTCCCGAGTTATAGGATCATACAGAAGAAAAAGGACCCAGTCTTGCAGCACTCAATCACTCGTAATGTAATGTTGTAAATTTAAAATATACTTTATTGATAACCTTGAATAAAAAATAGGGGGTTAAAACGTAATTAAATGATGATAAACAGCTCGTGACTGTATCCTATATACCCCACCTACGGTAAGGTGGGTAGGTGTAAATAGAATCCCTAATAAATATTGGGGATCAAGCGCTACGGATAGTAGCTACCTAAAAATATAGGGAAAAGGAGCCTCTGAGAGCCCACTTGAAGACACTCTCCTTGTGAGTGTATCCAGGCGTATGATACGTACTATATTGATACACTGAGGATAGGTACAATATTTAGTATGGCATAATGTGCGCTTGGTTAGACCTATGTGATGTCTGTCCCTGATATAGATATGCGCTGTGTGAGCCAGGTCTATGGTGAGAACCTGTGTAGCCCCCACTATTGATCATAGGTGCAGGCTCATGGACATACTGCGTAGAAAGATACAGGATAGTATGGCATTGGCTAAGGCATAAAATAATCCTCTAGACACCTAAACTGTAGGTGAGGTAGGTTGTTGTTGACCAGGGTAAACCTTAACTCGTGTCAATATAGGTTGTCAGTGTTATCTGCTGTTGCTGCCCAATGGACGCTGTATAAGGAGCCAGATGCAGATACTAGGTATATATATGCAAATACCCTGACGTGAGCGTGATACTGTGCTGCGCACAAAGGGTGAATTATGGCATAAAGGCAACTTCCAACGTGTATGCAGCGGCACAGGAGGGTTAGCACTAATCAATGAATGTGATGTTGTAGGCTGTAACCCCCTGCATTGCTGTTCAGCAGATAAAGGGTTAATATATAATATAATATAAGGCCAAATGTTCAGCTCAAAGGAGTGTGGTGTAAGGATGGTTGAACCAGGGTTTAGTAAGTGAAACCCATAAGCGCACCACCCTCCCTCTCAAAGATCAGATGACCTGTATCTGTAACCAAGTGGAGGAACTAACTAATAACGCACAGTCCCCTACATCAGCGCTGGTCCTGGTTATATCAGCGCTGATGTGCTCGAGGACTTGCCTGTCTGAAGGTGAGCAACTCAATAGCCCCTCTGGCTGGAGGATCCCGCGATAGTGTTGTATAGCGCGATCCCATGTAACATGCACAGGCAGGGAAGCTTAGGATGTACACAGACGCTGATGAATATCAGAATGCTGCTGCATTTTAAATAAATGAGCTTCCCGCGTGTGCAGGAGGTAAACTGTCAGGCAGTTGCTCACCTTCAGACAGGCAAGTCCTCGAGCACATCAGCGCTGATATAACCAGGACCAGCGCTGATGTAGGGGACTGTGCGTTATTAGTTAGTTCCTCCACTTGGTTACAGATACAGGTCATCTGATCTTTGAGAGGGAGGGTGGTGCGCTTATGGGTTTCACTTACTAAACCCTGGTTCAACCATCCTTACACCACACTCCTTTGAGCTGAACATTTGGCCTTATATTATATTATATATTAACCCTTTATCTGCTGAACAGCAATGCAGGGGGTTACAGCCTACAACATCACATTCATTGATTAGTGCTAACCCTCCTGTGCCGCTGCATACACGTTGGAAGTTGCCTTTATGCCATAATTCACCCTTTGTGCGCAGCACAGTATCACGCTCACGTCAGGGTATTTGCATATATATACCTAGTATCTGCATCTGGCTCCTTATACAGCGTCCATTGGGCAGCAACAGCAGATAACACTGACAACCTATATTGACACGAGTTAAGGTTTACCCTGGTCAACAACAACCTACCTCACCTACAGTTTAGGTGTCTAGAGGATTATTTTATGCCTTAGCCAATGCCATACTATCCTGTATCTTTCTACGCAGTATGTCCATGAGCCTGCACCTATGATCAATAGTGGGGGCTACACAGGTTCTCACCATAGACCTGGCTCACACAGCGCATATCTATATCAGGGACAGACATCACATAGGTCTAACCAAGCGCACATTATGCCATACTAAATATTGTACCTATCCTCAGTGTATCAATTTAGTACGTATCATACGCCTGGATACACTCGCAAGGAGAGTGTCTTCAAGTGGGCTCTCAGAGGCTCCTTTTTCCTATATTTTTAGGTAGCTACTATCCGTAGCGCTTGATCCCCAATATTTATTAGGGATTCTATTTACACCTACCCACCTTACCGTAGGTGGGGTATATAGGATACAGTCACGAGCTGTTTATCATCATTTAATTACGTTTTAACCCCCTATTTTTTATTCAAGGTTATCAATAAAGTATATTTTAAATTTACAACATTACATTACGAGTGATTGAGTGCTGCAAGACTGGGTCCTTTTTCTTCTGTATGATATTATCACGTCTCCATCCAGTCAGCACCTCACTGTGGTCTAACACTAGCTGTGCGGGTTCCTTTTGCGTGTAGCATCCCGAGTTATAGGCCCTGGTATGTGTCATCGGGTGGCAGTGTCGCTGCTATCTTTATAGCGTCCTATTCGTGCCGTGTCCGCTATAAATATGGCGGCGACACTGTAACCGATGCCCCAAACCGGGGCCTGTAACTCGGGAAGCAGGGGGTCTCTGAGCCACAAATCAATGCGGTTCAGCTCATGGGACCCCCTGCTTCCGCACAATATTATTAAAATACATAGATGCTGCTTCATTACCATATCGTATAGCCGCTAAGGCAATGAAGGGGTTAAGGCAGAATAGAATGTTTATTGGGGACATTTGCCCCCAATAAATATTGCAATAAACAACATACACCCCCTGTATATTTAAAATACATAAACAACAATAAATACATTAAATACATATACCACTCACCCATTTCCGGCTGCCACGATGAAGGCCATCCTCCTCTTCATCCTGCCCATTTATGGGGGGCACAGGGGGTGGGTAATGTATTTAATAAATAGAATGATGTTTAATGTGGGGCAGGGTATTGTTTTTATTGTGGGTACTGGGGGTGGGGGGAGGGGGTATTGGCCCCAACGGTATGTGAGTAGGCCTCCCTTGTGGGTAGTGGGTGAGGGTGGTTAGGCCTCACGGGGTGGGGGGTTAGTGGGGAAGGGTATGTATTCCCCCCGAGTGGTGGGTGAGGGTGGGTTAACCCCTTAATGACTGTAGCGGTTAATAACCGCTATGGTGATTAAGGGGTTAGGGGACACTACATTGGATGTTTTCATTCTTGTGTCTGTTTTGCAGCAGCGGAGGGGGGCCTCGGGTGGTTCCCCCGGGGGTCTGGGGAACTCACGAGTGCTCACTATGGGTCCGCGGTGCCCCCACGGATGTAGGACCACCGCTTCATCCCCACACTTATGGGTCCGCGGTGCCCCCACGGATGTGGGACCACCGCTTCATCCCCACACTTATGGGTCCGCGGTGCCCCCACGGATGTGGGACCACCGCTTCATCCCCGCAGACTACGGGTCCGTGGTGCCCCCACAGATGTGAGGCCACCGCTTCATCCCCGCAGGTGTCACCCATGGAACCACCAGCCTGATACCCGTGAGATACCCGAGGAGATCGCAGGTGGTCTCCAGAGGTCTCACGCAGAACCAAGAAACCAACCCTGAATGTAAAAAAAATAAACCTGGCCTATACATTCAATACATAAATTCCCCCCCCACCCCCCACCCCCCCAACACCTATAGTACAATAATGTGCAAAATAACTATTATCCAGATAGGGATAATAGATTATTTGCCCATTATTAAACACATTAACTAGCATATTAAAATAAATAAAGTACTACTGACCTCATCAATAAGAAGCCCCCGCCGCCAGCAACATCCTTGTCTTTCGTTGCCCACCAAATACATAGCCAATACAAAGCCAATACATTGCAATTACATTAAGATAACAATTAACCCCTTAAACACCTTATCGGATAATAACCACAAAGGTAATTAAGGGGTTAAGCCACACTGGCACGATACCCACCCTTCACCCATTCATTTGTACAGTGGCTTCATCATGCAACTATATATATGTACAGAGATATATATATATATATATATATATATATATATATATATATATATACACACACGATGAACCAATATACAAATAAATGTAGAAGGGTTATCAAAAACATGCTGTACTACAAATAACACTTCTCCATACAGACACAATACAATAAAATCTATTATCTTTAATAATCCAATCTGATCTTCCAATCAAAATCCTCAAATGCCAATCAAAAATCTCAAATGACAATCAAAACATTGCATTTACATTGTATATATGATGGATACAATCTATGCACCATATACATTCTGCAAATGAATGTTAACAATAACATATTCAAAACAAAATACCAATACATCCAAACAAGAATACTATTTAAATCAATCCAGTAAACATAAATCAATTAGCATTCATTAATTACATCCCTAAAGCATTTACATTCCATCCCTAACAATTAAACAATTAACTAATTCAAGCGTTGAACAGAACAAGTTATCCTGTGAAAAAATATAAGTCCCAACAAGAATACAATATACAAAAGCAAACCTCACCCTGGCCTAAAGTACACCATACAATAGCAACAATTACATTTATCTAATTTTACAATACATTATACACACATTTATGCATAGCAGCATAGCCAAGTTAATTTAAAACACAGCAAATCAAGCTTTTAAAACAACATCATTTCTTACACTGTATGTATATATCGATCTAGACATACATACATACAGTGGCAAGAAATGATATACCAAAATTAAATAAATACGCATGTTAAAAAAGCTTTTAAAAAAATTAACAAGTTAAATAAAATACATTTCTTTAGTTCACTTACCATTACTTGACCCACTCACCGACTCCCGTTGAACAGCTTACTCTCGAACCAATCCACGCACAGGAACCCAGCGGTATGTGGGTAGGCCTCCCTTGTGGGTAGTGGGTGAGGGTGGTTAGGCCTCACGGGGTGGGGGGTTAGTGGGAGAGGGTATGTATTCCCCCCGAGTGGTGGGTGAGGGTGGGTTAACCCCTTAATGACTGTAGCGGTTAATAACCGCTATGGTGATTAAGGGGTTAGGGGACATTACATTGGATGTTTTCATTATTGTGTCTGTTTTGCAGCAGCGGATGGGGCATGGGCAGGATGAAGAGGAGGATGGCCTTCATCGTGGTAGCCGGACATGGGTGAGTACTATATGTATTTAATGTATTTATTGGTGTTTATGTATTTAAAATGGGCACACTCACTATTATCCATTTGTGGGTAATAGTAATTGTGGCCATTACTATACTGTATGTGTTAAGGGGGGAGGGGGTTATTTCTTTAGAAGTATGTATGTGTTTTGACATTAATTTGGGGGGGGGCACATAATTGGTACTGCTGGCCTGCGGGTAACACCCGAGGGCCCCCGCCGGCCTATTGTATCATTGATGTGCATATATGTATGTTAGGGGTTGTTGGGGTTATATATATATATATATATATATATATATATATATATATATATACCACGACTATTACGGTTATGGTGGGTAAAAAAAGTGACTAAAACCCTCCACAGTAAAGCATATAGCAACTGTAAATATTCCTGTATATTCATTTGCATGTCTTAGACAGGTCTGCAACCCTGTCTTTCACCATTATCACCCAGCAAACAGCACTTCCACTGCAGCAAGGGATTCTGGTGATAATGGTGAAAGACAGGGTTGCAGACCTGTCTAAGACATGCAAATGAATATACAGGAATATTTACAGTTGCTTTATGCTTTACTGTGGAGGGTTTTAGTCACTTTTTTTACCCACCATAACCTTAATAGTCGTGGTATATATATATATATATATATATATATATATATATATATATATATTTATATTCATTTATTTATTTATGTCGATATATTTATTTATTTAGTGTGGGGCTGGTGTGTGATTATTTTTTATTGTGGGTAGCGGGTGTGGGTGAAGGGGGTATTAGCCACAACGGTGGTTGTTTAGGGCTTGCGGGTGGGTAGCGGGAGGGCTTAACCCCTTCATGACTGTAGCGGTATTAATTTCTACGGTCGTGAAGGGGTTAAGTGCACCCGCAACCCCCCCACAAGCCCTAAACAAACAACAAGGGCCAAATACCCCCTTCACTCACCCCCGCTACCCACAATAAAGCTGGCACGGTGGGTTAACCCCTTCATTGCCTTAGCGGTTTGCCGCTAAGGTAATGAAGTGGGCTGTACATGCATTTTTCCTGCCTCGGATGCATGCCGGGGGGCTCAGTCAGTTCTCCATCTGGAAAATCACATTTGCTACAGAAACATTGCACGCACCCCTGCTTGTCCACCTTTGCCGGCAGAAATTCTATTGGTAGATGATAGGGGTCAAAGTCCATACCGCCATACTTAGTCAATTCTTTTTGTAAGCACGGGATCAAAAGAGAGGGCACTTTCACTCCTCTTACTCGCCAAACTCTATATAACTGAGGGTGCAGTTCGTTGCATCCTGTACCTCCCTGCCGGGGAACAGAAGTTGTGGACTGAGACTCACTGTGCTCCCTCCCCCTGGTGGAATCCTGAGGGGGGGCGCACACTATCAAGGAGTGATTCTGGTTCTGTGCTGAGCCACTGACGTCATGGGGGTGGGGCTCTGGTTTTCGCGCCAGACCCGGGTAGGTTACTGCAAAGCATTGTGGCGCAGCCTGGTGGCCATTAGCACATGCGCTCTCGTGACTTGGCGGGAGACGCCATCTTAAGTGTGACTCACTGTTAGCATGCGCAGGTGATGGAGCCTCCATTTTGATCACAGTCCCAATAACTACATTATGGCTCTTTTTGCAGGTTGGCACTGCTAAATCAGGGTAGATAAATGGACACCCATCGGTCGGACCCTCGGGCAGATTTAGGAATTGGGGACCATCTTCCTCACATATGGCATAGCCCACATTTATTATCATGGCACTCCATTGACAGAAGGAATCATACATTCGCCCTATGACCCAAGCTGGTGCCAGTCTAGGGAGTTTGCGAACATGCTCCTGGATGTCTAACATGAATGCGCGAGCAGGAACTCCACCTACAGCAACCAGGCGGTTCGGGGTCGGGCTAATCTTTATGGCCCATGCGTGCACCTCCTGCCATAGTGGAAAATTAAATTGAACAATTTGGATGAAAAATAGAATAGGGCACCCCAGGTCTGATCTCAGCAGCGCCTCCAAATGTAACACAATTCCCCCCCCCCCCCAATCGCAGATAGGGACCATGTGGGGAAATCTACATATGTTACCAGTGTGGTGCAATACCTGATAGGCTCACAGGAGGCCTGAACCTCTGCTACTGGGAGCCTGGGGTGTATCCTGGAATGTACTGCTTACAGCGCCTCCACCTATGCAGGGATTCTAGTGTGTAGAATAACCCCTTACACAGGAACCACATACAGTAAGTACTTACACCAGTGTATGGATAAAACAGTTTACTATATGTACTAAAACATAACACATCACAATACATCAACAATAGCAACACAGCAGTGTCACCCTTTAACCTGGCCTCACTGGGCCTCAACCCCACCACCATCCACCCAAGTGTCTCAAATGTCCCACAACCCCACCCAAGTGTGGAACAGCGCTGCCCACTAATATGAGGTGTCTAGTTTGTGAACTTGGTGACTTGATGGTACCTGCCGGGTGTGTCCACACCCGGGCGTGCAGATGCTGTACTTGGCTGATGGATCCGAAAGCGTGATCCACGATGCTTCCGCTCTTGATGCGTGGGGTGGCGTCCCGCCAGACAATCCCACCAGAAAGATAGTCTCTATCTTGAGTGATGTCTGCGTCCAGACACAATTGTCAGGGGCTCGCAGCATTGCAGCTGTGTCCCTGAACTTAACAAATAACTAAAGGGGCAGTGCACCTACCTAGGGCCTGTCCCTGTCGCAACAACAATCTGGGTTATGTCTCAGGGCCTACCTGGCGCCTGGGGGGTGGGGGTGGTAACCGAGCCTAGTATGCGGGGGCTACTGCTCCCTACACACACCCTTCCCTAACCTGCTCCCAGCTCTGACTAACTCATGTACTTCACTGTCTGCTTCCTGACTGCACACAACAATGTATCCAAAATGCAGCATGAGAATCTATCAGCCTTAGTGGCTGTCTGGCTGCATGTGATCTGGGTGAAAGGGCAGTCCCCAGAGGCTGCTGGGAGTTGTAGTCCACTCAGGACCTCTTTAGCATTGGGGCTGCGTGCGCGATGTGTAATGGCCGCCGCTACTCTCCACTGAGCCTGCGCAACTCTGTCATGGCCGCCGCATCGCCCTAACTGCGCATGCGCGACTTCTAGGGATCCCTGCACTATGGAGCGCCATCTGCAACCTGCCTCCCTCTCTGTAATGGCCGCCGCATCACCTGGGGCTACACTGCGCAAGCGCGAGCTTCCGCACATGCGCGGACACACATAAAATGGCGGCGCCAGACTGGAGCCCCCAGCAACTCGCTCACCACTGCAACTCCCTGACACAGCGCAGGGGTCCCCCCGCTAAGCGGAGGTAAGGGGGGCCCAGGGAGAACCCTGCTTCACATATATATATATATATATATATATATATATATATATATATACCTTGTCATAACATTTAGGAGACATTATATATAAAACATATTACATTTCACTTGGGTAGTATATAAGTCCTACATAAGACTCTTGCATATGTAACCCTGTTTCCCCTAGAACAGCGTTTCCCAAATGGTGGGTCGCGACCCGGCACCGGGCCAAGGCACCGGGCCACGGCACAAAAATTGCCGGGTCGCAGCGAGGCTGGCCGCGCGGTGTCTCCCGCCCCCCCCCCCCCCCCCCCCGCTCAAGTAAAAAAAATGGCGGCGATTCCCCCTGCAGTCCCGCGCGCTTGCACAGGGCAAGCAGGGCCCGCTCCCTTCCTCCCCCCCGCTCCCAATGTGGGACGTAGGAGGAAGTACCAGCTCCTCTGCGGCCCGCACGTTACATGGGGGAGGGTGGAAGTACAAGCTCCTACTGCGGCCCGCTTCCCCCCGCGGCCAGCTTCCCGAGCTCACCTCCCGTGGCACCCCCTCCCGTGCCCCCAAGCCCACCTCCCGTCCCGGGCAGCAGGGGATATCGGGGGCAGCAGGGGAAAGCGTCCGACGGCAAGGTAAGTCACCCCACCCAGTCACTGCCTCCCACCCAAGTGTCCCTGGCCAACCAAAGTGTCCCTGGCCCCCATACCCAAGTGTCCCTGGCCCCCACCCACCCACCCATCCACGTGTCCCTGGCAACCCAAGTGTCCCTGGCCCCCACCCACCCAAGTGTCCCTGGCCCCCACCCAAGTCCCTGGCATAAAGTGTCCCTGGCCCCCACCCACCCACCCAAGTGTCCCTGGCCCCCAAGTGTCCCTGGCCCCCACCCACCCACCCAAGTGTCCCTGGCCCCCAAGTGTGTCCCTGGCCCCCAAGTGTCTCTGGCCCCCACCCACCCACCCAAGTGTCCCTGGCCCCCAAAGTGTCCCTGGCCCCCACCCACCCAAGTGTCCCTGGCCCCCAAAGTGTCCCTGGCCCCCAAACTCCCACCCACCCAAGTGTCCCTGGCCCCCACCCTCCCACCCACCCAAGTGTCCCTGGCCCCCTCCCACCCACCCAAGTGTCCCTGGCCCCCTCCCACCCACCCAAGTGTCCCTGGCCCCCTCCCGCCCACCCAAGTGTCCCTGGCCCCCTCCCTCCCACCCACCCAAGTGTCCCTGGCCCCCTACCTCACACCCACCCAAGTGTCCCTGGCCCCCTACCTCACACCCACCCAAGTGTCCCTGGCCCCCTCCCACCCACCCAAGTGTCCCTGGCCCCCTCCCTCCCACCCACCCAAGTGTCCCTGGCCCCCTCCCACCCACCCAAGTGTCCCTGGCCCCCTCCCTCCCACCCAAGTGTCCCTGGCCCCCTCCCACCCACCCAAGTGTCCCTGGCCCCCTCCCACCCACCCAAGTGTCCCTGGCCCCCTCCTACCCACCCAAGTGTCCCTGGCCCCCTCCCTCCCACCCACCCAAGTGTCTCTGGCCCCCTCCCACCCACCCAAGTGTCTCTGGCCCCCTCCCACCCACCCAAGTGTCTCTGGCCCCCTCCCACCCACCCAAGTGTCCCTGGCCCCCTCCCACCCACCCAAGTGTTCCTGGCCCCATCCGACCCACCCAAGTGTCCCTGCCCCTCCCTCTTCCACCCAAGTGTCCTTGGCCCCCCCTCCAGTCACTCACATCCGTCGTTGCCTGTAATTCACTGTTTGTGTCTGTGTGCGTATAGGGGAGAGCGAGTGTGTGTGTATGAGTGTGTGTGTGTGTGTGTGTGTGTGTGTATCTGTGTGTATCTGTATCAGTGTGTGTGTGTGTGTGTGTCTGTGTGTGAATCAGTGTCTGTGTGTATCAGTATCAGTGTAAGTGTGTGTATATGTGTGTGTGTGTGTGTGTGTGTGTGTGTGTGTGTGTGTGTGTGTGTGTGTGTCTGTGTCTGTGTCTGTGTGTGTGTGTCTGTGTGTGTGTGTGTGTGTGTGTGTGTGTGTGTGTGTAGCAGTGTCTCTGTGTGTGTAGCAGTGTCTCTGTGTGTGTGTAGCAGTGTCTCTGTGTGTGTATCAGTGTGTGTGTGTTTATCAGTGTGTGTGTGTAGCAGTGTCTGTGTGGCTGGGTGTGTGTGTCAGTGGCTGGGTGTGTGTGTCAGTGGCTGCGTGTGTGTGTATCAGTGGCTCTGTGTGTATCAGTGTGTGTGTATCAGTGTGTGTGTATCAGTGGCTGCGTGTGCCAGTGGCTGTGTGTGTGTGTGTGTGTGTGTGTATCAGTGGCTGTGTATGTGTGTGTATCAGTGGCTGTGTGTGTGTGTGTGTGTGTGTGTGTGTGTGTGTGTGTGTGTGTGTGTGTGTGTGTGTGTGTGTATATCAGTGGCTGTGTGTGTGTGTCTGTGCAGGCCCTATAGGCCAGTATAGGCGATAAAATTTTTAGTGGGTCACGAAAAAGAAGTTAAAAAATAACCGGGTCACGGAAAAAAAAGTTTGGGAAACCCTGCCCTAGAACACAGGAAGACTACTAATGCTGTGGGTAACTTGTTGGCTCGCAGGGCCTGAGCCTCTGCCACGGAGAGCCTGGGGCGATATATATATATGTAGTACCCCTTACGAGATGCAGCGCCTCCACCTGAGAGGTATCCCGAAAGAGTGGGAGTTGTTCCTCACAGGACACCAATATAATGATATACACACTGGATATACAGTAACAAATACCTTTACTAACGGTACTCAGTGATCTTATATGCATACACATCACATACTCCTTCCCACTAGAGATACAACTATCCAAAGCGTCTCACACGACGCGACCCTCCACCGTGTTCCCCACACTGTGTCCAATGTCCCACACCCAAACCCCAGTGTTTTGTGACCGCACGGCCACTAGAGATATAGTTGGTGCGCTTGGTGTATATGATTACCTGCCGAGCTCTCCTGCGCTCGGACCAGCAGATAACTTCGCAAAGGATCCGCCGACATGTGATACCTTCCGCGACGTCCTTCCAGGCAATCCCCCCGGGTATATTATGTCTGTCTCTGAAGAGGCCTGGTCCCAAACCTCTGTTAGGAAATGCAGCGTCCGCTGTGTCCCTGTCTATTCACACTAATGGGGCAGACTCCTATGCTAGAGCCTGTCCCTACAGCAAACACAAGCTGTATGTGACTCAGGGCCTATCTGGGGCCTAGGGGGGGTCTCTGGTCTAGTGTAGAGGCTACTTGCCTTTCCACACATACAGCTCCTACCCCCTTCCCAGTCTTGACTGCACAACGTGGTCCCCTGCGCAACCTCCTATATCCGTCCTGCAAGGATCCTAGTGCCCTATTGGCTCCTGGCACTCATGGGACTTGTAGTCCCCTCCTCTAGCCCTCTCCTCATTAGTCCGGGGCTTCGCGCGCTACCGCACTACTTCCTGCGCATGCGCTAGCTATTCGAAGGCGCCGTCACCTACCATGCCCACAGCGCATGCGCGAACCTTAAAATGGCGGCACCCTAGCAGTTTGGGCCACCGCGGAGCCTCCTAGGTACCGGAGCGCTCCCTCCACACTCTGGCAACCTGCCTAGCTTTCCCACTGCAGCGGAGGTAAGAAAAAACCTGGGGAACCTGGCTACACATACAAATCATGACTTGATTAGGCCAGTGTCCATCGGGTGGACTATCCCTTATAGGGTATTAATTAACAGGTTGAGGTTACTCTTTTCGAGTATCTCTGGGAAGATTGGGCCTTTAATCTTGCTCCGGGTCAATACGGCCCAAGCAAGTCTCGTTTTAATGAGTCCGCTTTGAGATCAGAGGATAACTTAGGGAACGCTGGCACCTACCCTTGGGAGCCTCTGTTTAGACTTGGAGCCCGGGCGTATCCACATTGTCCCTCCACATACTACGTCCAGTTGTCGGGCTCCTTCCTTTATGTTTAAGGTATTGTTTGGGTAAGGTAGCTGATCAGCCCGTGTTTGGGCCTCTTACCAAAAACCGCACTTCCCCTCTGACTTCCAGATGCAAGCCCTCTGGACTAACCGAACCAAGGATCACTGTGGGGCATGGGTCCATAAAATAACCTTCGAACATAGGGTGGCCAATAACTGTAAGCCCGCGCATCTTTCTTCTCTCCATCTTTTTAGATTCTCTCTGCTGAATCAGCCTCCATGGGTCTCTCTACTTGTGACGGGGTATTCCTTCTCTTCTTCTCTTCCCACTAAGATCTCGGGCTTCTTTTGTCCTGCTGCGTCGATGAGGCTGGCATAGGTCCTAATCCCAGTCTGTGAAGGAATGCATCCCCTTCGGGTAAGTCCTTCATGGAGAATGAGCGGCCATCTTTTATAACCAGACGTTTAAAGGGGAAATTCCAGTGATATCGAACTCCTTTCACTTGCAGAGTAGCTGTAATGGGTTGAAGGTTTCTTCTCCTAGCCAGGGTTAAGGGAGATAAATCCTGAAATATCTGTAGTTTGATGTTTTCAAAGGATATATTTGTCGCTGCCCTGGTGATTTGGTGCAAAGCCTCTTTAGTCTTGTAAAAGTGGAACCTTATAATGATGTTCCTGGGGGGGTTTTACGGACCGGGTCTCGGCCTCCGCGCCCAGTGGCAACGGTCCAATTCCAGGGCCGCTTCAGTTTTATCAGGGAGCATTGTTGTAAGCCACTTTGAGATGAACTCCGCTAGTTCAGAGACCGATTCAGGAACTCCGCGAACTCAGATTAGTCCTCCAGTCCCTGTTTTCTGAGTCCTCGTGGCGATCGGAGAGTTCAGACAACTGTGATCTTAAGTAGGAGCCGATAAAAGACAGAAAAGCCCAATGCTACATCCAATATGCCAAAAATACACAGCGAAATACTTATATATTCTCTTGAAAAAGGGTCATTTAGTTAAACCCTTTGGCCAAAGCATTATAAGCCTGCAAGCAGCATCAAGGCATGACCATTCGCAGGTCCTAACACTACCTGAGTAAAATTCTAATTTACCTCTATTTGGAGAGAGAATGAGGCCAGGGCCATGGTCAAAAAGACCAGAATGACCACATTGGATCTGTCCAAACATAGTAACATGAAAAAGACCTGCTAACATAGAAAGTGGGAAGGGGCGAGCTTAAACCCTGGGGGGGAGAAGCCACTAACCCTTAAACAGCTAAGACCAGCTGGAAAAATATATATATATATTTATAAAAAAAACAAAGACAAAAAGAAGCGCCAGCTCTATGGCATAATATTGTTTGTAAAATTGACAATTTATTAAAAAGCAGAAAGTGGCCGCCAGGAATTGCACTCACTTTAAATAGTGAAAAAGCATTCAAGAGAGACAATCTGTAAACAAGCTGAGACTGTAGGAGGGTAGAAAGCCAGATATTGCTGTAGATATACACAAGCAGTATATGAGGATACTTATCCGTGGCTGGGTGGAAGATGGTAGTCAGTGTAAGCAGGAGGGGTGGTGGTGTTAGGCAGGTAGCTGAAACACCATCCGGTGTAGTAGGAAGATATCCAGTTGTCACCTACTTCACTCCATGTGCCCGACGTGAAATCATAGTCCCAGCAACTCCGCAATAACAACTCTGTTTTCCCCGGGAAGTATCCTCTACCTTTCTTCGTGTGTAATAGGAAATTGGCAGACCTCGACACAGCCTCAACCTGCGTGATGACGTTAGTACGTCACTACGTCACGACTAGTTTCGTCACGTGAGTGACTTTTTCAAAGGTCAGAGGTAAGTCAGCAAAATAATGTATTGAAACAGACACAAAAATCCGACGTTTCGATCCCCAGAGGGATCTTCTTCCTGGAAGAAGCAAATGGAAATATAACTGTGTGCTCATTTGCATGTCTTAGGCAGGTCTGCAACCCTGCTTTTCATCATTATCACCCAGCACACAGCACTTCCACTGCAGCAAGGGATTCTGGGAAATGACATGCAAATGAGCACACAGTGCTCTCTCTCTCTCTTTCTCTCTCTAAGATATTAGGCAGCTTTCTGCCCGATGTATGTCAGATAGTGCAGAAATAGGGCAAAAGGATCCATTCCACAGTTTCACAGTTGCTGAGACTGGGATAGAAACTCCAGGCCAAAGATTAGTGGTTCTGTTTTTTCCCTCAGCTGCTTTCCTAATTACTAGAACAGGTATTTAGAGCAGAGAGGGTTGCTTTTTCAGTCTCTTTTCTAGAGCCTGGAGGCTGGGGGTATCGCTGCTCCCCTGCACCCAGTTTGGGGAGGATGCCCCTTCAAGTATCGCAGTACCCAGAAGATTTACCTGGACTCACTTGGGACCAAGTTCCCACTACGAACAGATAAGACAAACAAATGTATATTACCGTGTCTAAAGACTGTGGTTATTATGCTGTATCTAGTGACCCTAAATGAGAGGGTATTGTTTAAGCTGGGGAACCAGGTTAGTTGGCCCAGCAATAGGTAGAGAGGCTTATTCTGCTGTGTAGTTAGATCCCTGAAAGGGATAGGATTTATTTTTATGGTTTCTTAAGGGGACAGTGTGTGAAAGATTGTATCAACCGCTGAAGGTTAATGACTGAGTGCCTCCTGCCTATACCTGTTAAAGCTGCAGTCCCTTAGGGGGATGAAAATAAAGCAGGCAGAAGCCTGAATTACGCAATATAATGCTTTGTATTATCCTGTTATTTCTCTAATTAACCCTAGAAGACTGTGTTGTGAAGAGCCCAGACTGACGTCAGAGCTACAAAAGAGGGGCATTTGTCATAATATGTATATAAGTGTCAAAAGGAGTGCTACTGAGCTACTAAGAGATCCTCACCCTACTAGTTTCGTCTGTTTAGACTTCTTCTGGGGCATGATGTATATCAAACTGAAAAATTGTTTGTCTGTGGGTTTGTGCGGTTGCTGAATGGTTGGCGGCGGCTCACGCTCTGATTGCCCTCAGGGGTGGGGTGACGTCACAAACAGGGCTACGCATGCCGTCACCCTCACAGCCTCCTCACACCGTGGACCGCCAGGTACCATCCCGCCTCACTCACACACTCCACCCGCCGCGCTTCACTCCCTCCAACCACCATGCCGCCTCACTTCCCCCCCCCCCCCCCGCCGCATAACACATGATGAGCGGGACAACCGCCGTCTCACACCCTCCACCCGCCGCATAACACACCAGCGGGACAACCGCTGCCTCAAGTGCCCTCCCACCCTAGCGGGAGACCCTCCACCCGCCGCGCCTCACCTCACCTCCACCTGCCGTGGCTCACACCCTCCACCCACCCCGCCACCTCACGCGACCTCCACCCTCCCACCCTAGCGGGAGACCCGCCACCTCACACCCTCCACCCGCCCCGCCGTCTCACACCCTCCAATCGCCGCCTCACACGCCCTCCACCTGCCGCATAATACAGCCTCACAGCCTCCACCCGCCCCGCCGACTCGAACCCTCCACCCGCCGCGATAGTGATGTGAGATGCAGGGGGTGGGGGAGAGTGAGGTGCAGGGGGGGAGAGTGATGTGAGGGCGGAGAGTGATGTGAGGTGCGGGGGGAGAGAGTGATGTGAGGTGCGGGGGGAGGGAGTGATGTGAGGTGCGGGGGGAGGGAGTGATGTGAGGTGCGGGGGGAGGGAGTGATGTGCGGGGGGAGGGAGTGATGTGAGGTGCGGGGGGAGGGAGTGATGTGAGGTGCGGGGGGAGGGAGTGATGTGAGGTGCGGGGGGAGAGAGTGATGTGAGGTGCGGGGGAGTGAGTGATGTGAGATGCAAGGGTGAACGGGGGAGAAAGAGAGAGGGGGCAGAGAGGGGAAGGGGAAGAGAGAGGTGAATGGGGAGAAACAGAGGGGAAGCGGAGAGAGGGGAGCGGAGACAGAGGGGGAGCGGAAAAATTAAATCTTAGGCAACGCCGGGTATATCGGCTAGTATATATATATCCCTTGTGAGCATATTCACATGTTTTAGACAGGTCTGCACCCCTGCCTTTCAACATTACCCCCAGCATACAGTGCTTCCATTGCAACAAGGGATTCTGGGAAATGAGATGCAAATGAGCACACAATGTGTCACCTTTTGTCTGAAAAGCCATTGTTACATGGAGCCCATATAAGCTACTGCTCGTTGTTAACACAGCTTTAAAGCACAGCATGGGAATCAGATGCAAAGCCAGAGAAACCATTCACAGACATGTTTCAACCTTAATGGGTTGGTTGTACTGCTGGCTATGTGTGTGTGTGTGTGTGTGTGTGTGGTATGGTGTGTGTGTGTGGTATTGTGTGTGTGTGTGTGTGTGTGTGTGTGTGTGTGTGTGTGTGTGTGTGTGTGTGTGTGTGTGTGTGTGTGTGTGTGTGGTGTGGTGTGGTGTGTGGTTTCTTGAGCTTGCTGGGATTCTGTGTGTATAGAGTACCGAACAGCTCCTTCATATCACATTTGGTGGCTTGTTGCCCCATATCCTGATGATCTGAGTCCTGCTTTGATTCAGATCCCGCGCTCGTACCCTGCTCTTCGGCCCGCAACGTCCTTGTTGTCGCCTTGTGTTTTAAAATAGTGTGCTACGTAGATCGGCGGGTTTGGGTTTTTTTTTGAGACACCTTAGGAGGCATCTTGGATGTTTTATGAATCCTTAGTTTATGAATAGATATTTGTAGAATGTTTTTTTCATTTTTATCCCTATTTTAGTGCCGAGGTCTGGAGGACCACATGGTCTAGTCGGTCATCTACACAAGCACCGCACATGCGCCTCTCTGTCTGCTTACATTTTGTACAGTAGGGGTAACAAAAATCCCTATAGTATCTCTATGTTTCTTGACAGACAAAATAACACACTTATTACCAACACATACTTTGTGGAAGCAATACATATTTCGGCAATAGCAAATGTATAGACGGTTGGAGAGCGGAATAAGAGACTTTCCCTAAATCCCTCAAAACAATAGCCTGTGTTTACTAATTAACTCCAAGTCAACAGTGTAATAATCTGCTCAAGGATGTCTTCTGCCTACCCCTTTTGTATCTAAAGCCCTCTCCTGCCTAAAACCTGTCTCACTCACTGTCCCACACCTTTGGAATGCCCTTCCTCTCAATATCAGACTGGCACCCTCTCTCTTCACCTTTAGGACTTTTCTTAAAACCCACCTCTTTAAGAACGCTGACACGCCGGAGACCACCCGTGGATGGAGAAAACTCACCCTGCAGACAAGCCCTACATTGACACCCTGGAAACAACAGGTCACAGTACCTGCATACCTTGTTCACATGAACAGCCACTGCGATTGTAAGTGTACACTTTTAATTACTTTTTAAGCCTTAACCTAATAAAAACTTTATTACGCCATAGAAGCATTTCTTGCGCTCTTTCCTAAAGAATGTATATATATATATATATATATATATATATATATATATATATATATACAGTGGTTGACAAATCACCAAAAAATCTACTCGCCACACAAAAAAATCTACTCGCCACCTAGTACCAAACGTGTGCTGCTTGGGCCAATATTTACTCGCCCGGGGGTTAAATCCACTCGCCCGGGGCGAGCAAATGTATAGGTTTGTCGAACACTGTATATATATATATACATATAGCAACTGTAAATATTACTGTATGTTCATTTGCATGTCTTAGACAGGTCTGCAACCCTGT
This sequence comes from Ascaphus truei, assembly GCF_040206685.1. Taxonomy (NCBI): domain Eukaryota; kingdom Metazoa; phylum Chordata; class Amphibia; order Anura; family Ascaphidae; genus Ascaphus; species Ascaphus truei. The sequence goes on from NC_134495.1 coordinate 29,914,010, forward strand.
CTTTCCCCATTGTCACCCAGCATACAGCGCTTCCACTGCAGCAAGGGATTCTGGGAAATGACATGCAAATGAGCACTCAGTGCCACCTTTTGTCTCAAGCTCGTATTACACAAGCCAATGCATGCTGTTTTAAACACAGCTTTTAGACAGAGGCTGGGATGAGATGCAAAGCCATTAGACCTACTCACATACATGTTTCAACCTTGATGGGTATCATCAGTGTGAGGCTGGTCTTAATGGCAAAGCAGGTTTGAGACTAGACTAGGTAATCACCACTGTCATTAAGGTTATGGTGGGTAAAAAAAGTGACAAAAACCCTCCACAGTAAAGCATAAAGCAACTGTAAATATTACTGTATGTTCATTTGCATGTCTTAGACAGGTCTGCAACCCTGTCTTTCCCCATTGTAACCCAGCATACAGCGCTTCCACTGCAGCAAGGGATTCTGGGAAATGACCTGCAAATGAGCACTCAGTGCCACCTTTTGTCTCAAGCTTGTATTACACAAGCCAATCCTCAAGCCAATGCATATATATAACGGGCACTTTCTTTTCTTGTTGTTCATATATATATATATATATATATATATATATATATATATATATCTCAAAGTAGGTCCCAAGAGGGGGACCAGAAAAGGTCCTATATAGTGCACTCTCTGTGGATAAACATGGGGAACAGATAGTCCTAAAGATGTAAATATCTTCACAAAAGTGGTCAGAAAAACCGAAGCTAATATCAACTCTGACACACGAAATATGTCCACTCAGGAATAAAAGGAAAAATAATAACATTTTTAATAACATCATTATAAACTACAATATACTATAGACAGTGAACAATAAAATCCTCCATGAGGTGGAGCTCTGGTATGGAATGAAACTGGTACTACTAGGATGTAAATGAAGATATGTGCTATCCCTATATTGGTCAGCACATGTGTATATATAGAGGTAAGAGCAAAGTAACTGTAGGTAAATAACTATCCCTCTATTCAACAGAATCTACTCCAGTGAGCTGCAACAGCACAGCAATAACAAAGGCACAAAGTATCTATCAATGATTCACATCTATCTGACTAATGACAGTCACAGCATGTGCTTATTGCTGCATTGAAATATATATACATATATATATATATGTATGTATGTGGTCGACAAATCACCAAAAAATCTACTCGCCTAACAAAAAAATCTACTCTCCAACTAGTACCACACGTGTGCTGCTTGGGCCAATAGGAGTTCGCCACGATGTTAAATCCACTCGCCCGGGGCGTGCAAATGTATAGGTTTGTCGAACACTATATATATATATATATATATATATATATATAGTTCAATGCAGCAATAAGCACATGCTGTGACTGTCATTAGTCAGATAGATGTGAATCATTGATAGTGCTGGTAAGCATATATGGTGGAACCTATGTCATACTTGTCCCATAAGCTAACTTATTGTAGCAAGGTATCCTTATACAAAGGGGAATGAGAATATAACAGTTGGGACATCAGCATATTAAATAAACCACATAGGAAGATACATTGTAATTACACACAGTAACTGTGTCTAACCATATATATTGTAGCAAAAATCCAAGCTTATGTGGTAAATCTGTATCCACAGCTTTTCATACATATTACCACATATTAGGTAAACAATGTCTAGTCTAGATAACAGCATAAATGCTCTATAACAGCCCGTTATGTGACTAGACCATGATCACTGTGAGTGTAGAGCTGCACTTGTCCATATAATGAAAAATGGCTAAACAGCCAAAGGAACCAGGATACAAGCCGTGTTTGTTGCTCAAGATGGCGCCACCACACCTCCTAACGTCACCGTCGTGATGTTGTCAAAACTCCGACGTACGTTTCGTGTGATACGCTTCATCAGGGGTATAATAACCCATCAAAGGTAAAAGGGTCTAAACTACCTTAAAAAGGCTAAAAACAGATATTGCATGCTTACAAGAGACACATTTAGATGCTAAAGAAAGCACCAAACTTCAGGGAGATTGGGTTAGACAGGAGTAGCAATACGAATGAACAAACATTTACCAGATGAAATCATCTGAACCTCTAGCGACAATGAAGGGCGCTTCACACAAGCAGAAATAAGAATATTGGGGGAAAATTACACACTATGCAACATATATGGTCCAAATGATCATAATGCAGATTTTTATTTTAGGACACAGAGGTATAAATCTTAAACTGCAAAAATAACAACTTGATATTAGGAGGGGACATGAACTCTGTACAAGATACATACTTAGACTAATCAGGCTCCAATATGAACGTGACAAGAAATAACACACTGACTAGGAACATACAACTATTCAGGGACACATTGGGGGTAATAGATAGCTGGAACGGTCTAAACCCAGTGGATAGAGAATACATCTTTTACTCAATCGTGCACAACAGTTTCTCTAGAACAGATTGTATATTTATCAGCCCACACCTTCTGGGGAAAATAACACACACAGATAGAAGAGATTGTAATATCAGAGGATGCAGTGGTAAAGCTGAGCATAAAGGTGGGAATAGAGAATAAGGGAACTAATACATAGAGATTTCCCAATTATTTAGCAGGTAATGAACATTTCCAAAGCTATTTGTTAAATAGATGGGAAGATTATGCTGAAACAAACAAGGATCACATAGAAGAGCCACTACTACTGTACATGGGGAAGCATCAAAGGCGCTGATGAGAGGCCCTATAATTTCTTAGGCCGCACATATAGTGAGCGCGACGGCGACGCGACGGATGATGTCACCCATCGCCGGCGACGCTAGCGAAAGTTGAAATTCACTTTCCGGCGACGTCGCAGGCGACCAGGTCTTTGATTGGTTCAGAGACTGTCACATGTGGCGACTGCCTCTGAAAAATCTTCAAAAATTTGCGTCGCTCCCGTCACTCCGCACTTACTATAAGCACACACAACGGCGGCAATACATTTGTTTTGCCGCGACGTAGCGTCGCCGGCACTATAAGCGCAGCCTTATGTTGCCAGATTTAAACGAACAAAAAAAGAGTCAAGCTGAATTTGGCATAGCAAGTAACGAACCCATTAAAACATACAGGGAATATAAACTCTCTCCTACGCAAAGCAACAAAGAAAAGTATTTGCAAAGCGAAGGTAGCATGCGAAATCTGGCTAGAAAAGGAAAGCAAGTCTGATAAAATGAAAGAAAACACAGTATTTTAACTATGGGAACAAGAGGAGCAGGATTTTAAGCAATCTACTTGAACATTTTTTAAATTCTGCACCCATTACCAAATGACAAGACAAAATGCTAAAGATAACATGTGACCCCCCCCCCCAAAATAAATGAAATATTTAAAGATTTCTATACACAACTCTACAGGAAAAAAACACAAAAGAAGAAAGAGGGGGAAAATACTTCTTTTCACACATACATCTCTCAAAAATCACGCAATTAGACATGGAACGGTTGAACTCTCCAACCGCAGCAAAAGAAATAACAGAAACAATAAAAGAAATCTAAAACATTACAAAGCACCAGCACCAGATGGTCTGACAGGTGAATACTTCCAAATACTTAACCTGGAGGTAGTGAAACCGTTGGAACAAGCCTTTAAAAAAAAAAATGCTGAAAGAGGTAACATTTCCACATTCAAGTAAAATAGCATACATTAGCACCCTACATAAACAAGGGAAGAGTCCATTGAAACTAGAGTCCTACCACCCAATTTCCTTAATGAACCAAGGCATAAAATTATACACAAAAATAATAGCAGATCGCCTAGCAACAATATTGCCTAAACGTATACATACGGATCAAGCGGGATTTGTACGGGGTAGTTAAAAATATTAGAACAGTAATAAGAGCAATGCATTGGAATACACACAAATTGACGAACAAGGCCATTGTATCAGTGGATGCCGGAAAGGCCTTTGATAATATACATTGGGACCATTTACTTGATACGTTAGGTAGATTTGGATTCAAATGCCATTTCACTGAAATGCTTAAAGCAATGTACTCCCAATCAAAGGCCAGAATAATGGAAGCGAGGCTCCTATCAGAAGAATTCGAGTTGTTTAGAGGCACACGCCAGGGATGTCCCCTTTCCCCCCTTTTGTTCAATGCAGCTATTGAACCATTGGTGCAATACCTTAGACAGATGAAGGATTTCAAGGGGATAGAGGTCGGGTCAGTAGAATGGATCCTGGCAATGTTTCAAGATGATATATTAATGTTTATCTCGCAACCGGACAAAAGTCTACCAGCTATACTAGATACGATTGAGAGATTTGGGTCGTTTGCTGGATTCAAAATAAATCTAACCAAAAAAAAAAAACATGTACATAGCTAAACCAGAAAACACTACAGTAATAAAAGAACCTACCGCTCCGAATCACAACAGAACCCTTAAGATATTTAATAATAATGTTTGAGCCAGAATTGGGAAAATGATATTGTAACAACGTAAAACCTATTATAAAAAAAATTATAGACGAATTACAGAAATGGACGGACCTTCTGCTGTCATGGTTTGGTAGAGGATGTATGATAAAGATGATGGGGTTTGCGAAATTATTATATCCCCATGCAAACCCTACCACTGCTGATACAGCAGAAAGACGTAAAATAATTAAATACAGCCATGGCAAAAATGTTATGGTAAATAAAAATAAATAAACAGAATAGCATGGAAAAAGTTGTGCCTATCTAAAGAATTGGGAGGCATAAATTTACCCGATCTGTGAAATTACAGTCTCGCATGCCTCCTCCGACTGGATTTTGGGGAAAAAAATATTATTTATCAATTGTCTTAGTGAAACAATTGGTAAAACCATTATCTCTGAAAGGGACATTGCATATGAAATGGAAGGATATACTACCACACATAATACACACGGTGATAATAAGGGACACCAAAATAGCCTGGTGAGAAACAAGGAAAAAAAATAGGCTTACCATATGATACCTCAAGATATCAGCCCTTAGAGGACAACACAACATTTATAGCAGGAAAAGAGCAAAAATCTTTTAAAATCTGAGAGACAGAAGGGATAGAATGTCTAAATCATTTAATACATGGGGGGGAAAACTTTTTTCCCAGCGTCCCCCTGCCGGCGGTTCCCCTCTCTCCGCGCCCCACCCCCGCTTACCTCCGCTCCGGCGTCGCCACGTTGCCATGGCGACGCGTCTAAGAAGCCAAGGTAAGTAAGGTTTACAGAGGCCCTGCAGCTCCCCCGACCCTTCATTTAAGTGCCTTCAGGAAGCGTACGGGGCATCTGTAAACCCTGCGCCCCCCGCAGTGAGTCTCACGCCTCCCCTGGGGGTCACGCCCCCAAGTTTGCGCACCGCTGACTTAATAGACAGAGGAAAACACACATTTATTTACCGCCCCCATATACAAATGCCGTGCACTTGGGCCTACCGGGCCTGATGGGAAGGCACTTCCCTGTGGCGGCCGCCTCCTTGCTGCCGCCGCCCTCCTCCTTCCAAATTGCAGCACACGGCGTCTCTTTGCCCGTGACGTCAAATCTCCATTTGACGTCACATTGGTGAAGTCCACGGCGTCTTTGGATGCTGTGATTCGGAAGGAGAGCGGCAGCAAGGAGGCGCCCGCCACGGGCAAGTGCTGAGGGGCGGCGGATCTTCCAATCCGCTACTGCCCAGGAGACCATGCAGCTACACCTTACTCAAGTTACGCACCGGAAACAACTGATGCCTAATCGGAGTCTCCTTCACCAAGACATAGCGCACGCGAAGCAGGGCGGAAGGGCTGACACAGCACTCACTACAAAAAAGAGCAGCTGTTGAAAGTCAAATGATGAAGCTGAAACAAGGACACATGAAACTACAAAAGCCACAACTCCAGTCTACTAAGGAGAAGAATGCCACGCTGCAAAAATAAATAAATGTATCTGGCGAATAACAAAATGGGAAGCAATATTACACGTATCTGCACGCAAATCCCTAATTCGAATAACCAAGTGTGTGGCCTTTTAAAATCTGGCCATCAGCATGTGGAGGCCACGAACACCAGGTACCACAAGTACGGAAACACCCCAGGTGTTGATTGAAACCACTCCGGTTACGACCTCTCCATCCACCCCGCTGCCCTCTGCTGCACGTCGAGGTGCGACCACCCGCGGAAGGATTAGACGCAGCGCTCGGCAAACGATGCAGGTCCCTATCCCTGCTGAGGACGTCAAACATTTTCTCATGTTTATACCACCAATGTTTACAAGTTTTTGTTGATGCACAATTAGTTAGATCAAAAAAAAATGTTTGTAACAAAACGGACTAGCTTCTTTGTATTTCCACACTTATCACAGCAGGGGTGGGCGGGCGAGGGAATTGGGGACAATACTTAGGGGGGTTGGTCATGTGGATGTAGTTGCCCCCAGTTGGGTGGTTTATGCTATAAGTACATTTCATTAGTGATCAATAAAGGTTGGATTTACAATGATCTAATACAGGGGTGCGCAAACATTTGCTCCCGCCCCCCCCCCCCTCCTTCGCTCAGTGCGGTGTCAAATGACACGGAGGATCATGTGACGTCATTTTACTGCAAGGTAAGTTGAGGTTCCAGAGGCCTCACGCGATCCCCCGGCATTTAACTTTAATGCCTCGGGGAAGAGCGCGGGGCCTCTGCAACCGCCCGCGCCCCCCCAGAAAAATCTCCCCCAGTTTGCGCACCTCTGGTCTAATACACAGTATGGTGGCAAAGTGGGGGAAGTTCATTTGGGGAAGTGGGTGTAGATGGGTGGATGATGGTGATAGTTGTGCCGGCGACAGTAGTTGGGCCTTCAATGGGGGAAGCCGGGTAGTGTTATGGTTAACCATGTTCCTTAAGCGTTCATAAAACATTGAATGTTAATGGTCTACTAGGAACTAGGGTGGCAAAGGGGGGTAGGTAGTGCATTTTTCTTTAAATATTAACCCCTTTCATCAGGTAAAGTTAAATAGTATTTTTTTTTAAATGCTCTACTAAGGGGTAAAACATATACACATGTATTTACATTAATATTTCAGCACTTATTCCATGCAGGTTTGCCTTATACTGCCTATGTATATCATTTCCAAATAATTTGGCAGTACATACATAGTGTTACAGCAGCTTGGCGTTCATAGCTTTTCTGCTATTAGCTAAGTTGCCGATCGATCCGTTCTCCTGTGATCTATCGGCGAAGAATCGGCTCGGGGGTTCACTAAATGTCTGTCAGTGCAGCAGAAGAGGACCAAAGATGCAAAGTTCTGTGGGGAAGATCATGTGACCAGGCAGTCACTAGATACAATTGACTAACTGCTAGAAAGAGGGCAGGGCTCAAAAAGGGGTGTGCCAGAGCCTGTTTCTGAAGAGGAAGGGGATGGACTTTGTAAATGGTTGCTATAGGAATAAAAAATGCTTGTTACATTTTAATACATGAAAAATGTATTGAAATTTTTTTTTTGGTTTTTTTAAATGCTACAAGTATTTTCTCATAGTACAAAACTGATTTATAAAAAAAAGAACCACACGTAGAATATTGCAGCTTTAATTCTTAATTCTGTCCTCTTTTTATTCTCCTCTTTCCTCTCCATCTCTACCCTCAATTTTTTTTTTTTTTTCATTTGTGAGAAAATTCGAATTTGTTGAATTTATACAGTTTGGCCCTCGGGGGAGTAGTGCTTGGAAAATAAAGTACCGCAATAATAAAGAAAGATTACGTGAATGCGAGTATGCTAATTTTTAAATCAGAATTCAATCAATCATCAATCAATCCGATTCAATCAATCGGATCAGTCTTCACCAGAGCCTACCTACGACTCTAGCAGCGAAAAAGTGGGCTGGATTTGAGGTCACTCTGGTAACCCTTACACTGTGCTGGGCTTTGTGGCGAGCTCCATTTTAAACTCCCGAACACGTAATATTTCGGACGCTTATATCGGAGCATCAGATTTAACAATACAAACCAAGCTGGAAAGGGCAGAGGAAGAAGAGAAAGAAGAGATTACTTTAAGTAAAAACAAAAGGGACAAGAACATTTTCAAATCAGCGCAGTAATGCTTTAAGCTTCATTCATCGGAATGGGGCTGAAATATTTCCAAACAAGGCAAAGGCGGCATCACAGTATACTGAATATGAGCCTATGTTTCATTGCAAAGGGCAAGGAGCTCTCACAGACGGCACTGCTTTGTACCTGCGGATAATATATGTTAACATGTGAAATAACCTGTTTTGAATGTGCATCTCACTGGAGGTCTCCAGATTATTATTGTTTATTTGTCAAGCACCAACATATTCCACAGTGCGGTACAACGGGGGCACAGAGTTGTGTATATTACACACAGCTGCACGCAGGTGAGGACAAACATGCACAAACAGATACAGAGAGGTAATGAGGCCCCTGATTGTGGGAGCTTACAATTCAATGGAGGGAACGAGGGACAATGTTTAAACAAGACGGTAACGCGACTGCTCATTGTAGGGTGGAGTATAACTCAGGGTGGAGTATGGACCAGCCTTCCAGCTGATCCCATTAAGGTTTGCGGGGGCTGAGGTGATGTCACATAGGGTGGAGATTGGTCAACTCGCATGTGGCATACAGTATCTCATGGCACAAAGGGAGACAAATTGTGCAACAATGATAAGCACGTCCCACATTCACAGACAGCAGCAGTATATGAATGACAGGTCTGGGGCATCCAAGAGGACATCATTGTCTGTTCTAATGACCCCTCGATCCAACATACAGTACTATACAATGTTTCAAACTTCACCTGTTACTTGTGAAACGTTGCATACAATGTTCCTGTATAAACCAAAAAGAACTCTGTATAATCACACATGTAGTTCTAATTTCATTTGTAGAGAGGAACCTAACATCATATTCTGTTCTGTCTCTTAGACTGTGACAGGATTTTTCACAGTTTTAACTCAAACATTAGTATTGCAGGCCCCTCTGGCATCTAAGAGGTTAATTTCACGCCGCTATTTTAATGGTCATTTTTAATTGTCGGCACTTTATTGTTCTTGAGTGTTGAAAACCCTGTCGCTAGAAAGTATGAGAACAGGAGACAAGACGGCGGTAAAAAAAAAAACTGGAATCTTGAAAAGGATCCAGTGTGTAAAATAATATTAATAAGATGTGTGAATTAGTAAAACATAAGAATGCCATAAGTGTTTAACAATAGCTATATCAGTTTGAGCATAAAAGTGCACAGTGAGTGGAAGAAATGCACATTAATAAATAAGTGAGAGGTAGAGACCCCCCGATAAACAGATCTTTTCACCCTGCAAGCCTGACTTTGGATCCCACACCCTCTCTAATTTCGTTCTGCTTTTCCCTCTCCCCGTGCGCCCGGGCACTTGAGTTTAATACTGCTGCTAGAAACGTTTGCACCATGGAATGCATTGTCTAGCATTTAAGCCCAAGGATAAATTCCATCGCACCGTATGTTTAGGCAATGTTGCCCTCTTGTGGCGATACAAGAAAACACATTTTTTGCTTTTTTTCGGACAGATTATTGTTTTTCATTCCATCACAATCTGATTCTACATCTATATTAGCCCAAAGTTTATAATGTATTTGAAACATATTAAGATCTTGGCAATGCAATGGGCATTTTATTCTGTGACGCACAATGTTGAAGATAAAATGAGCTTGTGTGTTCTATGAATGTATTTCCATGTCTTCCACATGTCTTTAAACCTGCTTCATTAACGCTATTGTCATGTCAGGCAGTGGTTAAGCCGCAGAGTAGGATTCTGGGTAGTGACATGCAAATGAGCCCCCTGTAGACGTTATACTTTTGGAGAAAGGAGAATACTCGGGCGCATGAACTAATATTTGTCGCTACATAGAGGTATAATAGCAAAAACACATTTTAGGCAGATGTCCTGGATGACAAAGCATTTCAATTTAAAAAAAAATACATTTATTAAAATACAAATTATTAAAACAATTTTCACAATGTGTTACACCTGAACTTTGATTGAGCTCAATCAGTATGTATAGCAAGAAAAAACTCTCACGTGTCCCTTTGTTGTTGAATATCTGGATTCCTCTAAAAAAAAAAAAAAGAAGAGGGGTTTTGTTGAATATATATATATATCAAACAAAAAGAAAACTTGTGAGCACATGCACATGTCTTAGGCAGGTCTGCAACCCTGCCTTTCACCATTTTCCCCACAATACAGTGCTCCCACTGCAGCAAGGGATTCTGGGAAATGACATGCAAATGAGCACACAATGTGTCACCATATATGTAAGTATGTATTTATGTGTATGTATGTATGTATATGTATGTATGTAATTTGGTATATTATCCAGTTTAAACAATGGGAATTTGTGAGATTTTTGGCAAAGGAGTTGATTCTTTATTTGTGTGGAATATTTTGCAAGTTTTCCATAGAAATAATAGGGATAAATAAAAGACAGATTCCCTGGTGTTTCAGCAATAAGGTTAATCTTTTCAGGGTATTAAAGTTGCCCTGTGATGTTCCGTTTTTTTTGGATCCTCTCTAAGCACATAGGTATACGTGCCTCGGGATAGACAGGGACGATTTCCCAGTAATGCTGTATGTGAGTGACGCTCTCTGGGCGATTCATGCAGAGTCCATGTAAGTATACCTTACTTGATCAACTGCTCTGCATGACCAGTGTCCACTCAGCAAGATGTAAATGTCACCCCAGCTCCTTCCGCCTGCTATATTACACAGTGTGACAAACGGCTTACTCCTGGGGCTCCGCCGTCTGTCCGGGACTGTTAGAACAAAGGTCTTTTAGGGTAGGTTAAATGACGAGGCGTAATGTGCTGTTCCTTTAAACAGGCTACTGCCTGGTTTATTCAGTCCCAGGCACTGAGACTGCCACATGGAATACAAAATAATACATAAGCAAACGAAACCCTGCTCACCTGAGCAATAACTTAACTAAGGTTTTTCCCTGACTGGGGTTGGGCGGCTTATCCGCTTCCAACAACAAAATAAGGAACTTTGCAGTTTTAGAAAAAAGGAACAGAATGATTTAACCTGTTTGGGGAGAGGCATTTCCCCTCTCTGCTTCCAGCAGCCTTTCTGCCCCCAGGCTCTTGGGGAGAGGGAAAAGGAACCAGGAAATCAGCCTTAAATACCTGATTTCTAACTAGCAGGACAGGTGACAGAAATCAGGCAGCAGACAAACTCTGGTCTGGATCCCTCATCCCTCAGTTCCAGCACTTACCAAACTGTGGGATGGAGTGCATGCATTCTGAGGCTGCACTTTTCAGCCTAAACAGGATAGAAACTATTCAGTATCCTGGGAGCCCTATATATGGAATTTATTACCATCCCCTGGTTTCTGTCACAACAGGTACAGCTCAGGCTGGGATTATAGTAAACGCAATCACGCTCACGGGCGCCAATGATAATTACCTGTCCCCCTATGACAGTGTATCTAGTGCAAGCGCTTGCGCACATGGCAGAGCGCGATGGTGTGGCCGCAATTGGACGCAATACTACAGTTTGCTTGATTTGTTGTACTTTCCAATGTGGTTTTCTATGATTTTTGTATGCGTAGACAATGAAATACTTATCTTTTTTGGCCACATTGCTGTTCTGTTTTTGGGAGTATAGCTGTACCCCTGTGAACATGTATTCTTGTTTTGAATGCTGAGGAAATCTAGGTGTTCTCTTTAAAGAGAAGGCTTTTATGAGTGCATATAGACAGCAGTCTTAGTAATAGTGCTCAATGTCAGGCAGTGGCTGCAAATCAAATAGGATATTATCTTGCATATAAAAAGGTATTATTGGAAGCGAATACAGTATAATTTTGACACTGTATAAATCCTTAGTAAAACCACACCTTGAATATGGAGCACAGTTTTGTGCACCGCAACAGTAAAAAACCACAATTGAAGTGGAAAAAGGGCACATAAGACCCACCAAATTAATAAAGGGGAGGGAAGGTCTGACTTATGAGGAGTAGCAACGAATGTAGCGAAGCTTACTGTTTTCGGAGCAGCGGTGGAAAAATCTTAAAGCCACAGCTATGGTAACTATTTAGGTACAGGGATAATCCAAATAAGTAAATAAATAAGTAAACATTTGAAGGATGTTGATCCAGGGAGAAATATGATTGCCATTACTAGAGTCTGGAAGGATTTAATTTTTTCCCTTATGATACATAATAGGATAATGTGTCACTGGGGTTTTCTGTTTGCCTTCCTCTGGATCAATATACTGTAAGTACAGCTCAACCCCATTATAACGCGATCCGTTACAACGCGAATCCGCTTATAACGCGATGCAGGGGTGGCTCCCAATTTCGTATTTATGAATTCTTTACAACACGATTATTGGTTTCTTAAATACTTTATTGTACAATGCATACAATTGTACATTATTTCTAACGCGATCCACTTATAGCGCGATGTGATTCTTTGGACCCCAAGCACAGCGTTATAAGGGGGTTGAGCTGTACAAATATAGAATGAGAATCTGTTGTCTAAATTTAGCATAGGTTGAACTTGACGGACATATGTATTTTTTCAATCTCATTTACTATGTAACTATATAATTATGTAATTATGTGAAAGGAAGGTGAAACATAAAGATGTAATTATCAAAGGCTAGAGTATAATGGTTTTGTCAATGTACTGTACACAACAGTTTTTAGTGCCTTTAATTTAAAAAAAAAAGTATTCAGTTGTATGGGAAAATGTGACATGATTGCATTAGTATTACTCAAAATTTAGTTAATATTAGCACAATAATTCTTAAGATTTGTTTTCATTTTATTTATAACATGGTTTACCAGGAAATGATAATACATTGAGAGTTACATAGCACGGATCTCTACAGAGACTTTGACAGGCACAGTATGTACAGCTAAGAAAAGATTAACATTATTTTTACGCACAGGGGATATTACCTTCCTACAGTACGTCACTCCCAGAGAGGCCAGCATTCTGCTATGGCTTGCTAGGCCCTGTAATAGCTAATGGCATAATTGGGATTCCAACCAGTTTCACCCAAAACAAAGACATTTTTTTTACCAATTGGGCGACAGCTCTCTTTGGCACACTCCCATTTGTGTCCTTAAACCATTGATGACAAACAGGTTGCCCTTAAATATGTAATTTAGCGAGTCACAGAGTACAGTAATGGGGGTAGCTGTGGACTCCTAGAGTCAATCAACGGCAGGATTGAAAGTGGTGCTGGCTGGGTCTGTGTAGAGAAGAGATCAATAATAATAATAATAGCATGTTCTTGTACAGCGCTGCTAGTTTTACGTAGCACTTTACAGAGACATTTTGCAGACACAGATCCCTGCCCCGTAGAGCTTACAATCTATGTTTTTGGTGCCTGAGGCACAGGGAGATAAAGTGACTTGCCCAAGGTCACAAGGAACCGACACCAGGAATTGAACGAGGTTCCCCTGCATCAAACTCGGTGCCAGTCAGTGTCTTTACTCACTGAGCCGCTCCCTCTCCCTAGATCAATAAAAGTTCTGCGTGACCCGACGCACAATAACACCCTTATTGCTTCAGCATCTTGTTCTGTTTATTATGCAGAAGGATACAGGTAGCACGACGTTTTGGGGGTCTGTGCCCCTTTGTCAGGTGCGGCCGGGGATAATCGTTGTGCGCGGGTCGCGCTGAACTTTTCATTTAACGAGTCTGCCTCGTATATATACACACAATATGTAATTTGCATAGCCAGAGACAAATTGCGTAAAAAGGGCCTTTTTTGCATAGGTTGGACATGCAATAAGCCTTTAATGATCCCATTGAAAGGCCGTTATCATTTTTATGAATAGTCCCCCATGTATTAAAGCAGTAGTCCAAGCTGGCGTTTTTTGTTTTTTTAAATATGTGCATCAATACAATCCACACAATGATAAGTAATTAGCTAAGTTTCCGATCGATCAGTTCTCCTGTGATCGATCAGTGAAGATTCAGCTCGGGGGTTCACTCAATGGCTGTCAGTGCAGCAGAAGAGGAACAAAGGTGCAAAGTTCTGTGGGGAAGATCCTGTGATCAGGCAGTCACTAGATACAATTGGTGCACTGCTAGAGAGAGGGCAGAGCTCATAAAGGGGTGTGTGCCAGAGCCTGTTTCAGAGGAAGGGGATGTGACTTTGTAAATGGTTGCTATAGAAACAAAAAATTCTTGTTACATTATAATACATTAAAAATGTTATTCTGATTTTTTTTTTAAATGCTACACGTATTTTCTCATAGTACAGAACTGATTTATTTAAAAAAAAAACACACATGTAGGATATTGCTTGGTCTGCAGCTTTAAGGCACTTGCATAAAATAATGCTAAATGAACTCACTTTTGCAATAAATGTGTCATTCTCTCAGTGCAAATGCTTGACATTTGCTATAAGCATGGACTACTATTGTTTATTGATACATATTTCCGATGTGTAATACATGAATTAAATACAAAAACATTATTCTGTCTAAATATTCCTCACAAAATAAATATCCGTACAATCACAATTTCTTCGTTGGCCTTAAATAGCAAACAATTCAATATATTTATTTTCTGCTATTAAATGTGGTTAAAACCTCTCATTCTTGAAGTGGTTTACAACAAACTTGAAAGAGCTGCTGTTTTTTTTCTTCCGTTTTTGGTGTTAGCATAAACAAATCTATTTCCCCTCTGCAATGGTTTTTGTTTAGTCTCATCAGTGCAGAAATAGATTGTGTGGCTCCAGAATCCTTTTCAGAGCAATTATAGAACAGCTTCTGCCTTGAAGTAGCTGACGTTGTAATGCTAAGTATGCGCAAATAAATAGAATTATTAACACAACGCCATATTTCCTGTAAGATTACAGCCCATATTTACTGAACAGGCCTCTGCCCTATGGCCCGTACTTTTGCATAGCTCTTGCACTACTCGTTCAAATATATTTTTATAGCTTATGCAGAGCTCAAGAAAGTCACCTTTAAAAACTCTGGTCTGCAGCAGAAGCTGCTGTATACTACTTTCTGTAACCTTTAGCTCTATATACTCATCGGCAGGGCCGGCTGGATGGCAGTGCCATTAGTGCAAAAAAAGGGGGGGTTATTTGAGCGCGCTGTCTCTCCGAGAGCTCTCCCACGGCTATTCCAGTCTCCCCTGCAGCTTCTAGTCTCCCGTGATCAGCGGGGCATACTCAGCACATATAAACACAAAAATAGGAGCGCATGGAAAAGAGAACCAGAAACCCGGAATTAGTGCACAATTTTTTATATTAAAATACACATACACATCAACAAACTATTACAAATATAATGTGGTGAAAAATAAAGAACACCACATACATAACGATCAAAAAATGGATCAAATAAATGAAATCCAAAACATCCACAGAGAACAGGGTAGTGCCACTGAACCAAGAGCCGCACTTTTCACCACAACATTTAAACTGATTGCTGGGGGAGAGTGCGGGGGTCTCTGTAAGTGCCTCTTCCCTTCTGTCCGGAGCCGGCATCTCCTCCTGCAATCATGTGATGATGCGTCGCCATGACACCACTGAATCCCATGGAGCAAAGCAGGAGATGCCACTCTGGAGAAGGGGCCCCCCACCAAAACCCCACTGCACCGAGCCGCACAAAACTCCCAGCTGGCCTTGGCCATATGTAGAAGTTCTCCATAAGACCCTGTCCTGGCTGGAAGACATCGTATGTCCCCATTCAAGAGTAAGGACCATAACGGCACATATTTACTAAGCTGTGTTACTCCGTGAGACATATTGTCTGCTCAAAGACCTTACACCGCATAATGTACACTTGTACCATAGTAACTAAGTTGTGCTGGAATTTATCTTATGGAGTACCATGGCCCTTTATATTTAACTCATATAATGTTGGTATCTTTCCCCCTTAGCCTGTCCTGTTAATCATGTTAAAAAAACATGATTTTCTTCATGAATAACTTCCAAGGTTATCCTGATACAGTAACATTTAGACTGCTCTGAGCTCCGCTCCATTTTAATCTCCCGGTCACTTAATAGTTAAAACGCCTGTATCTCCTGAATGATTAAAAACAAAAGCAATAAAAGAAAAGTAAAACAAAATGGTGGTATGCTGCTGCGTTCGGTGGCAGTAAGAAACTCATCCCATAACTGCTCCAAGAACCCCTCCCTGAGTTGCTTACTGATGCACGTGGAACAAGGTTGATTGACCGCACCTTTACACATTGATACAAAGTGAGGACATATGAACTTGCTGATCTTAGCGCCAATGTCAGAATGTTCATTTGTAACCCATGATGCATGTCCCCACCGTAGATATGTTACCGTGGATGTTTTGAAGTCTGCCATGAATATATCGCTGGGAGGTTTGGGTATGTGGAGCACTGTCTCAATCTCTATTTTCCGCAGGTATCATTTCAGTGTCTTGCTTATTCCTTTCATTGCACGTTGACATTTTATCTCAACTCGTATCCAATTCAAAGACGGCTCAGAAAAGATACCTGTGCTTCAAAATGTGTACTTTTACATGGCTGTTTTCACCAATATTAGGTTGAGGGGGCAAGTGGCTGAGTGATTTGGCAACAAGTAGTTAGCTGCCTTTGGAATAGTTAGAGCATGGATCCTAATTGTGATAGTGCTAGGTAAACGTGTATTCTTGCTAAAAGGATATGTGTGTAGTCTGGTCCTCTGGGTACTACCTTTCGTTTGGGCCCTAACAGCATAAGTCCTGTTAAGTACAGGCTCTGTGAGGGATAAGCTGTTTCACAAGGCCTAGCTTTTTATTGCAGCCTGGATGCACTGCTACTGTATCCAGGGGCGGGCCAAGTAACAACCTGAGTGTCATCCTTAGGAAGATACTGGCTGGGTCACATGCACCAAATGTGTTGCCTGTCAGTATCAGACCTGCCCTGTTATGGGGCAGGGTTACAAGCCACTCCCTTGGGATACATATCTGACACTCTCCCAGAAGTCAGGGCTCTCTCCCCTCCCCCTCTGGAGTGGGAGCATGTCTTACCCTGTATACCATCAGGGGTAAGGGAGCTGGGATGGGGCCTACAGGGCCTTCACTAAAGGGAGTGTTGCTCCAGGAGTTATGACTTCTGTGAATATGATTATGCATCAATAAAGACTCAGTTGGATTACTTAGACATTATCTGAGTGCTAGCACCACACCAGAACACACGGTAGCCGCATTATCTCACTCAGGGTGGGAGAACAGGTGCTACAGATGTAGGCGCTGCTGAGATCTGCATCAGGACAGGTTTTTGCAACAAGATACGGACATATGTTCATACCTCATTCATACACATGCTTGTGCAGTGTGTGTGTGCAAGGACTGTGCTTTAAGACTCTAGGGAGTGCAGGGGACTGTGGCTTGCGCCATGCATCCCTGCACTACCCTATGTTTTGTATATGCTGGCAGGTATCGTAGGGGGGGGGGAGCAATTAGGTCCCTCTGCTTGACGAGTTGCACTATACTATGGCAGTCCTCATAGCAAGGTGCTGCCGTGCGGTAATCTAACTGAAGAAGAAGAGTGGGGGTAGTTCCCTGATGCGACCCAAGGGAGACTACAGACCACTTATGCTACAAGAAGAAGGTGGGGGCAGTTCCCTGATGCGTCTCCGTGGAGATTGCTGTCCATCCAACTACAATATGAAGTAGGTGGGGGTAGTTCCCTGATGCATCCCCATGGGAAACTATTGCCCACCCAATTATACTAATCTATGTGAGCGGGTAGGTATCTGAGGAGGGGCTCCAGCTCCGCGGGTGTCAGAACCTCTGTGTGAGGAGCTGCAGCCATGCACAATGCAGCCACCACAAGGGAGCTGCATACTGGACCTTTTACTACCCAAAATGGTTGAGTCCCGGTTAAAACAGGGACTGCATGTCAATGTTCTGTCACAAAATGGTGGTTCCCGCC
Organism: Ascaphus truei; assembly: GCF_040206685.1. Lineage (NCBI taxonomy): Eukaryota > Metazoa > Chordata > Amphibia > Anura > Ascaphidae > Ascaphus > Ascaphus truei. Next base: position 29,931,850 of record NC_134495.1, read on the forward strand.
AAAATGGGGACTGCGTGTCTGCTTGCAAAGTGTGCAATCAGTTGCAAGCCATCTTTATGCTCAGCCTCCAGAACTGGCACGCAATTCTGCAACCGCGCCTCTTTTCTCCCTCCTGATTGGACACCTGGGTTCACCAGGGGGAGGGGATAGGGTGTGACTAGCCTGGGACTGCCGGATGCAAGGAGCTCAGACACACGTGGACTCTGTGACATCTAGATGTGTGCAAAGCTGCTCCAGTGCTTAAATCAAAATGGACACCGAAATAGGAACCCTCTATGAGCTAACCGGAGGGGTCCTAGTGATCCAGCAAGATGATGACAACCTACTACTGGGGGTTTTCCCTCTATGTGACTGCCCTGGACAGGAGCTACGATCGCTGTCTATCTGTGGGACATGCCAAGTTCCTTAGCTACGGACAAAACTAATGGGGCCCGAGCTGCCTATCACAAATATGAATACAGCGGAGCTGAAAAGCCTATATACCCTGGCAAAGAAACTATTAGCGCTTGCTCAAGGATCCGCCGGCGATGCGCAAGCCCAGTATATGGCACTGGTGTATGAGTTGTTCCATCCGAAGCTGCAACTACCTTTCCCCGTTGCCTGTGTGGAAGCTGGCGCGTGAGTAGACTCTGGGGTTGACTCTCTATGCAGAGTAGGGTGGGGAGAACCTACCCTTTATGATCCTGCTGCGTGAATCGAGGACCTCAGAAACTGACCCGCTGCTCTGCTGTGGTCATTGTCCTCTGCTGCCTCGCCCAGAGCAACGATGGAGCCGTCCAGCACTCTGCAGGAGGTCTGCGGAGAAGATCCACCTTCTTACTGTGAGGTACTCCGCACACCCTCTCCACCAACCCGCTCCACGAGGGAGGATCCCGCCAAAGTAGATGCTGTTTCCCATCCATTGGATGACGAAAGCACGGCCATCTCCGAGGTGTCGGTCGGGTCCTCCCATGCTCCCAAGTTGGAGGTCATCCTGTCTATTCCTGAGGCCGAGAACTGCCCAGAGCAAGAGATCCATGACCCGATCCATGCTGGGCCCAACTCCAGGCGGCGGCCACCCAATATCTGCAGCGGAGCCAAGAAATGCGCGAGGCCCGGGCCCGCGCTACTGCATATATTCTGGTATCGGAGAGGCGCTTCACAACCCTGGGATTCAACAAATTAGTGCTGGCTGGTACTACCGCCTCCTATGGCACCACGGTGCTGATTCCATCTCCACGACCAGAGGGAGTTGAGCGGGTTGAGCTGTCCGGCCGAATGGACTCCCAGGCTACTAGTCTCTCCCTGGTGTGATCGGTCCTCTGCTGTCTCCTTTCTTCTGCAGTGCAGGGGAAGAAACGAAGAGAGGACCCAACGAGAGGCTGCAGTCATTGCTGCGGCAAGGAATCTTACTGCTTGGGGCCATGGCCAATTGAGCGCTGCAGGGACTATGAACAATTGCTCCGCATGGGGAGGTCTCCATAGTCCCCCGGTCCAAGGGCTCTAATGTGCCTGCCCCGTCCCACATCACCAGCGTACACCATGTTGATCCGAATCCTAGCGGTAAACCCCTGTCAGCTTGTGCCTTGTCACCGGTAATGTCTGGAGCTCCCCGAAGTGATGATGTTAAATTGCCTGACTTGCATGTTACACCTATTGTGGGTGCCTTGCCATGGTGGGACCCGATGTATAGGTGGTACGTGTCTCCTTTAAACAGGACACGTTTTATTTTAGAGGAGAGCGACAAGGTACAGTGCTGGTGGGAGGAGGGTCTGTTTCCACCAGAGGAAGCAGCGGAGGCCATGCGTAAGTGCATTAGGGAGTCTCCCGCAGATGATACTCCCAAGCATGTGGAGGGCCCTGAGAAGCCGTTATGGGAAGTGTCTTTATATTGGGTGTTGCCCAGTAAGCAGTGGGGCATCACTTAATGAAATGGAGCAGAACAGAGAGGGTACTCGTGCAGTGTTTCAAGAAAATGGGGTTTGATTATCCATATCTCCCGGAACCATTGATGAGGAGCGCTGAAGCACACAGGGATGAGTGGGTAAAGGCGCCATCCTAGACTATCTGGTCTGTAGTACAAAAGGGTCTATGCTCTGTGGGGAGGATAGGGCTAAATATCTGGTAACGGTATGGGTAGTGGGCCGTAATATCATCTAGACAGGGTGGAGTATGTTTCAGTCAGGTAGGAGGTGCGGTCACTCTGTCACAGTGCCTGACAGTCAGGGCAGGCTAGTAAAGAAGGCTGACCTTGAGCATTACTACTGATCTAGCTAAGTGAATTCAGCTATACGGTACCCAGGGTTCTCCAAAAAGGGAGGTACCAGTTGCGTGTGATTACATATTGGTTGCATTGTAATGTTATGTAAATGCATTTGTATCATGTTCATTTCAGGGTTGTTGGTACAGTATATTGGTGTTGCATCTACTGTATTCCTCAGCATGGACGTGAGAGTTTTTCACCAAGGGGATTATGTAGCCTAGTCCTCCGGCTACTACCTTTCTGTTACCCAAGAGAATTGCTTACAGGAATGCTTTTGATACGGGACTCATAAACTGTCTTTTGAAGTAGATACTCTATCCTCACCTGGATAAACATTCCAGGAGAGATATTGACAAACAAAAGGTTTATTTACTTCACACCCTTATAATAAATCTTCTCTTGTTGATTATCAGGGACTTCGCAGCAAAACTTGTTTTCCTGAATTAACATTTAGACCCTCGGGGGGGAAGCAGCAGCTATTTTTCCCAATCAGTAATGTTGACCTGCCCAAACATTTATTGATAGATCTGGAATTTCTAGGTTTTCCCATCATCTTCAAAGAGAAACACACATAATTTACTTTGAGCATACTTCCTCAACCAATCAGAACCTCCTACATGTTCAGCTATGGGTTTAGAAAAACGTTAAAACCAGACAGATAGTTAGTTAGGAGAGAAGGAGAATGAGGGAGAGCTCAGAGAAGGTAAATATGATCAGAATTCTTGTGCACTTTTTGATAAAGCTCACACGTGTGCTCGAAACGTGTAAGAGGATTTATTTTGCTATGTTGAGAAGGATCCCTGTACAATAATAAAACCTACTTTTTTTTGCTGGCATTCCGATCTGGTTCCCGTTTTCTTTGCGGACTTTGCGTAGCCTGTTCACTCGGGCTCTTCATCCGTCTTATTGAATAGCACTGTTTAGCAAATATGGTCTGTGATGCTATAGAGATTTCTGCTCTTTTCTCTGCTTTGTATAAATATACCTGTAGGAGACTAGTGCAGAGGTATAACCAGGGAGACATAGATTTGGGGGAAATAAACATTGGCTTTTATTTAGCCCATATCTTTAAACAATACAGCTTTAAGGCAGCATATAAAATAAACAAAACAGGATTATCCCTTTGTAAGGGCTAACTCACATTTCCCAGTCCCTATCTGCAGGGCTGGGAGGATAAGCCTCTTATGAGCCTCTGACCCAAAGTCTAAAGAAGCACGTTATCAGGGTCTCTTTCCCTCAGTCTGGGTTGGTGTCCGTGGGGTGCACCCTCTGGCGGGTTCCAGGGTCTGCTGCATCCTGGAATAGGTCTGGTTCCATGGGATCTCTCTGACAGCACACACCTCCATAGTGCTAGAGAGATCTCCTGCAGATTAAGCTGGAGGCTTTTCTACCTGACTGATGAGCCAGGTGGAGACTGGCTAATTATCTGTAGCTGCAATTAACCAGCTCCATGCTGGACTCATCAGCCACATACAGGCTTTCTATTTTGAGCCCTATTTACAGTAGACAGGGGCTAAGGCCCTGTTACAATAACCTATACCTCACGGGCGATAGTTTAATACAAATATTTGTAAGGTTCTGCTTTCTCTGTATGGTACCATTGAAATGTCATATATATGTATATTTAAAATATGATAGTGAGTCTGCCAATAAGCACAGATATTACTCAGGACTCCTGCTGGTTTTGTTTTTACCCCAACCCCTCTTGTTTTTTCTTTATGTGTGGGATGCAAGGGTCCCGGGAGCTGCACCGGGTTAATTACAGCTCTGGGGACCCCTTGGGTCCATAGATACTTACCGGGGGGAAGGTGCCACCAGTAGCATCCCTTCCAGGGTAAACAAGATGGCGTGTAAATGTCCCGCATTACGGCGACCAATTGGAAGCGGCAACTTCATTCGTCTTGGATTCCTCATGGCTTGCATGATACGGGTATGTAAACAACTAGGAAGTCACCAGCATTCCCTTCAAAGCTAAGTATCTCAGTAGCCGGGGAGTCCCAGAGCTGAAAGAAAGACGGTCCAGCTCTGCAGGCCCATGAGTATCCACCAATATACAAAAAAATATATGTATTTTGCAATCAGTTGAAATGTTTTTGCTTTTCATGGTGCACATGCCCAAATTCAAGTAGTAGTAATAATAATAATAATAATAATGTGTTCATATTTTCTAATTGCTTTATTTGGATAATTATTTCATACTGTCAGGCAGGGCAACAGCAGCACCGTAGAAAAGACAATTATGGCTTCAGCAATGTTTAAGCAATTTATCTTGTATATGACACATTATATATAGAGATTTCATGCTTTAATAAACACTTAAATCACCAAGAAAAAGGCCAAATGCCTTTGCCGTTTCAATAAAAAATATGAAATACTTTTTACAAGGTCAATTTCATTATATAAAAAAGTTTGCTGCCCAGAAACACACGGTTTGTTTAATTTACAAAATAAGTCAAAGTAGATCAGACACGAGGAGACGGGGGGAGATTTTTCAGAGCAACATATTGGTAAAGAGATCTTGCAAAGTTATTGTTTTGTATTAATAAACATTCTTTTTACACAATGTAAAGATCATCTACTGTAGATTTCTTTTTATAACCCCACTGGTACACAAACACAAGATGTATTTCAAGGGTCCAGTTCACAAAACATGCATGCTTTGTTAACAAGATAATATTTACATATTCTTGGATTCCACTTACATCATGAACATAATTCCACCAGGAGACCCAGTTATTCAATGGGGTTCATATGTTTTGCATAGGGGTACAACAGCAGTGTTAAGCTTTGAGCTACAAAGTACAATTACAAAACTGATATTGTAAACGGATCAATGGCTAAAATATTTCAGGGAAGCAGGGTCTTTGTTATTTAGGAGTGTAGTGATACAGAAATCCAACCAAACACAAAAACATTAGCAGTAGAACTTTAAACATATGGCTGGAACACTTTTAAGAGTTTGCAACACAGTTATTGTGGTGGGAATCGATCTTTAGCTGTACAACAAAATATGTTGTTTAGCTGCATAAACTGCTTTAAACTTTATATAGTGTTGCAGGTCCTATGCATCGGAAACACACTAAAGAATAGGATTCTGGCCACACACCTACGTATTATAGTGACACTAGCTACTACCACATATTAGTATAAAGTAGAGCTGAGCATGTTCAGATTTTTGGGATATGGCACCCGAGAGCCTGCAAAATGTAGTCAATAGCATAGCTCAAAATTGGCCGTGGATTCTCGAGGTTCGTGTTGTCGGATTCCAAAAAACTGAACTCGCTCATCTCTAGTATAAAGTGCAAACCCCACGTACTAGAACACCCTCCTACTGTCTCTGTAAGTTCTCCCCACTTACCACTTAGATTGTAAGCTCTGCGGGGAATGGACTCCTTATTCTAATGATACTGCACCGACACACTTTATTCGAGCAAATACCCAGTATGTACCTGGCAGATACCTGGAATGCGCCGCTCCTCACCTCTAACAAGCCCCGTTGCATTTGCCTTCCCAGCCTGGGTTCATGCCTGGCTGATGGGCGGCTGATCTGTTAAATGATGATGATTAGGATTTAATAGGCTGCAATGCTTCGCGTGTCTACCAGATGGCATAAATTCATGAATTGTAATGCAGTATATATATATATACTGTGCAGTATTGCAGCCAGCGGGAATAAAATGCTTCAATCCCTGCTTGGAAAATAACTCAATGCACTCGGGCAGAAAACAGTCACAAACCTCAATACACCCGGGTATACCCGAATTCGTGGGACTAGCCAAGCTCGAATAAAGTGTGTCGCCAGTGTACTTTTATGTCTGAAGCGCTTGTTCCCATCATGTGTTATATTATTATGTCCCGTGTATTACCGCTGTGACGCACCTGGATGGCGCTAAATAAATAAATAAAGATACACATACACAATGTCTCCCCCCAAAGCTACTTTTAACTCATAAAACCCAAGTTTAACCATTATGTTCTTTTCCAGTTCAAAAAATGACTAAGTGTTGATACAGTGATATGATGCATAATGTTATGGGCCATTTTTACTAAGCGGTGCTATCCCATCAGACCATTTCTGTCACCGAAAAACACCTTAGGAAATAGCACCATTTGGTGCTATCATGGGTCTATGTGTTTGGTTTATTTTATTTGTGTAATATTGGAAGCATAACTACGTTTTGGGGACAAGGATGCAGTTTTTGAGCGGTGAAGGGACATCTCATCCTAATTATTACTTGAAGCTCCACAACAATATAAAAAGTGTGTCTAAATAGCCATTTCGTTTAGCATTTTGAAATCTGCGCAATATGCTAATTTAGCATGTAAATCAGGGAATCGCAAAAAGAAGCATTTACATGCTATTCAATAAAGTATGACATAGGAATAGATAAATTACAATATCGCCAATTCTACTTTACCTGCTCGAGACAGGTGAGATCAGTGAATGGGAATGTGTCAAGATATGTCCTGCCTCAATCAGATTATTAAAGCAAAAAGAAAGATTCCTGCGCTCCTACCAATTAGCCTAAAACAAAATAAGTGTAGGTACCTGCATACGGTTATGCCTTGTCGTGGCATGCAGGCTTATAAATGCTTTGGCCAAAGGGTTTAACAAAATTACCCTTTTTCATGAGATGATTTTATTTTAGCCTAATTGGTAGGAGCAGGAATCGTTCTTTTTGTTTTTCTATATGTAAGGCCTATCTTTTTACCAGCAGCAAACTTATATAGGGAGGAGCGCGGTATTATGTACAGTTTCTCACAATCAGATTATTGCAGGTTAGCCAATGTTGGTATTATAAGCAGAGATCATTTTGTAAGGTTCAACCCTCTCTCCTTGTTATGATGGGACAGAGAATCAGAAGGAGACAGAGAGACAAATCTGATCTCACAAACAGACCATCTTTATAACAAAAGTTGCAGGAAAATAATTTTTTTAGTTGCAACATTTTTGCATATATAACTTGTATTAAAAAACGGCGAGAACGCCAGATTGTATCATAGTTTAATGAATAGGCTGGACAGGGCCGCGGTCAGACAGTCATCTCCTGGGCCCAGCCTCCCCTTCCTGACGCAACCGGCCAAGAATCGGAGGTAATATATGAATGAGACCTGCGTCGCGTGACCAGCGCTGCCTCTTCCACTTCTCACGAGGTGCTCTCCTTCCTGCGCAGCAACATGTACAGGGCACGGGAAGGGCAGCCCCAGGAAAGGAGGACGGCAGCATGCTGGGGACGCTCGGCACACCCAGGAACGGGTGGTCCAGTCAATGGGTCTTGGTGGTCCAGATCTGGATCTCGGTCGACTATGTGACTTCCCACGGCATAAAGCATACGGCACCAAACTTGATTTCTCATGTTTTGATGCAGCCACAAACAGAAAAAAAACTCTTGTTTTCCTTCGTACCTAGACCCTATTATTCCCTATTATTCTAATAGGGTCTAGGTATGAATAATACAAGGATTATTCAGCAAACCTACAGCATTTTGTCCAGAAATTATATCAAAAGTATTTACTTTCCCTAAGGGTCAGTAATAAATGACTGGTCATAATAATGTTACAATAGTGGTTATGTTTCAATTCCTGCTTACATATGCAAAAGAACACAAGTGTTAAATATATTTATAACTTTCTGGTTATTAATTTGCTGTACATAACCATTAAGAAACGACACCCATTTGCATATCTGACAAATACTAACTTATCCCAGGTACAGATCGACAATGATTTGAGTTATTTTGACATCAGTCTTGATTAAACCTTTGTGTCGGCCCAAATCGTCTCATTTTTTGAGCATTCGTCATTGTTGGCTTAACGTGTGTATATATATAACAAAAGAAAATACTTTGGTTTTCCATAGCTGAATCTTAAGAAATATATCCTGGCTTTCCTTAAAATGGCACTTGGAATTAAAGTTCCTAACACAGGTGAAACAAAACGATAAATATAGTATTCATTATTATAATGTGTAAGCTGTTTTGCTTCCAAGCAATGGAGTGTTGTCTGTAATATACATAGAATAATGATTATCTAGTCTGATTATATCTTCTGCGGTAGTAAAATACCAATAATTATAAGGTCATAAGTGAACTCTATGGAGACAAAGACATATTTCTACGCAATCAATGTCATTATATAATTCATTTAAATTAATTATATTTAAGTATGCTAAAGTATGATTTGGATCATAGTCTCACAACCAATGTGACTTATGAACTGCTGTTTAACACAATGACTGGCTATTTTCAAATACATCATCTTTGCTCATTGCATGATTAATTTCTTTTTCTGTTCTTCACAGTAATCTATAATATATATATATATATAACTAGCATTTGTAATAACAATGCAGAGGTGAGAGCTTTTGAAATCACAGATGCAACACTTGGCGTTGGTATACTATAATACTGGCTACACATTGTTCTTAGGTTTTTGTAATGCATATACTTTTTTTTTCCCCTCAATGGAGGCCATGCAAAAACATGGTAAGATGATAACCCTCACTACATAACGTGTGTGGCTATTTCAATTTGTAAAGGTGTAAGGAACACAAGGTAATAGTACCCTTTCCCCTATAAATCACTAGTAAAATCAGCTTTTTCCAATGTTGAATTTTCCTGATTGAATCTGACTTGTAATGTTAGCATAAAAACTTTCATGGATGTCTTTGGTAGCGTCAAAAAGTACAGCAGCTGCTAAAAGGAAATAGATTGTGCCAGCGTTGTCTCGGGTCAGTTTGTGCATCAAAATGGCATAAGAAATCATGTGCTTGTTTCTACAATGTGAGAAAGTACATCAATATTAAGTATACATATAGTACACAAACATAGTAAGCTCAAAACCTAGGACCTGCTGATAGGGGCTACAGTACCTTTATGTGGCTGCAGGCTTTATATGTTTTGGCCAAAAGATTGAACTAAATTACCTATACTTATGAGAAGAAAACACATATTGAAATTAACTAAATAATTTGTCATATTGGATGTGCGTTGGGGATTCTTTTGTTTACTGCTACATAAATAGTAAGTAACAACTTTTACAGTCAAATGACCAATTCTCATTAAGAAGAAATAGCCCAAGACTAGTCAAAATAGCATTCGTTCTTCATCGCTTTAACGTCTAAGTTTCATATCAATTATACCATGCCTTAAAAAATGTATGCAGGAGCAAACCAGTTCTAACCCTCAATGCATGAAAACCTCAGATATCATAACACTCAGATAATAGCTGTTTGCTTTTGAATGTTTTTGGATCTCAGCAATTAATGAACGTACTGTTGTATGTTTTGGTATGACATCAAAACAGTCACAATTCTTTTAAATTCATTTTGTTTAGAGCTGAGTTTGCATAACTGATATCTCACATTCTGCAACTAATACTGTCTACTGTGGTGTATATCTCTGTATTGTACTGTTCTTATAATATGCAGTACATCCTTACTAATGTAGATGTGATATCATTTGGTACGTTCCCATCCCAAATACTGCTTGGTGAGTTGCCAAAATCTTTTTTTTTTAAAGATCTTTCCCATTATGACCACTGCTTCACATGGAATATTTTAGTATTTTTACTTAATGAATTGAAGGCAATTGGACATGAACAAAATACAAATGGCAATACAGGCTTAAAATCCGTATAAAAGACATTTTAACATTTCGAAGACGGAAAAAATCTTCCTGGTGAAAGGAACTTGTATCCATTTCCAGATGTGAGTTTTAAGTTGCGTATTGTTCCGGGCATATTATTAGATGGTGCTGACTGAGTTGCATTTGCTGCATTAATGTTTTCTGAGTGTTTATGTCCGTTTGGAGGATTTTGCTGTGCAGCGTCAACATTCTGCTGTTGAACAGATAATTCTTTCAGTTCAAGGTTATCTGCAGCTGCTTCTTTCTTGCTATGTCGTGGAGACAGGTTCAACAAACTGAGAACATCTTTCTTTGAAGTCATTGTTCCCGGAGATCCTCGTAATATTTTCATGGGACCTGAAGTATGCTGTGGTGTACTGGTCCAAAACATCTTCAAATTATGAATAGCTTTGACCTTTTCATCGATGGCGGCACGTTTCAATTTATCAATGTCCGGAGCATCGGCGGGGCTGGATCGAGCAGATCCGGCAGAGGAGTATGACAGAGCTGGAGATGAGGTGCTTCCTGCTGGAGATTGGTGCCCTGAGCTTGGAGACATGTTCCGTGGAGATCTGGAAATATGAGCGCTGTAAGGAGAGCTGGGGTATTTCAGTTTGAAGTGAGGCGAGTCGGAACTTGGAGAAGGTTGGCCACTGTGAAGACTTGCCCCTTCCTTTAATGATGTTTCTGAGTTTGCTGGGCTATTATATCCTGAGCTCACCTTCTGAAGAGAAGAGCTCCTTGTTGGAGGCTTTGGTTTTACATTAACTGGGGAGGGCACCCCTTTCTGAACAGGTCTACTAAAAGCACTTGTTTCAGAGGACCTGAACGCCGAGCTACCGTTTGGAGATGAAGCACCATCAGATGAATTATGTGTCTTATTAACCAAACTGCCGCTTCTCTGAAGACGTTCAACTGCAATCAGATGGCTTTGAGTCTCCTCCAATATTTTGTGAGCCAGCTCTTCCGGATTAAGCTTTGGGTTGTTTTCTTCTTGAGATTTCACTGTACTATCAGTTTCTGTGCTAGACTGATCTGATTCTCCAGTATCTGAACTTGTAAGTTTTGCAATTTTTTGAAAAGGTGAATTCAGACTTGGAACTAGAGCCATTTTAACGGGAGAATTTGGCGTGCTTATGCTACCTTTAGCATTGACGGTCACTTTGATTTCTTCAAGCATATTATCCTGTTGGAGGTTAGAAACGATGTTTTCCGTGTAGGACGCCAGCGACTCGTTGCTTATTATAGAAAATCCTTCATATTCTTCCTGATCCTCCTTGCTGAATGAAATGTTGGTCTGTGGGGAAGACTGGGTTCTACCTGTCGATGGTCTAAGCGGATACACATTTTTTGGTCTGTCATGGTCCTGACGCACCTTGTGTTCTCCTTCTGCTACACACTCTGCTTTTGAAACAAAACTCATTGATGAAGCAATTGAGCTCAGACTGTAGACAGAGATGGCATCTGAAGCCATGCCATCTGGGCAAGTGGGTGAGAACGGATGACCGTGATACCCTTGGGGCATTGGGTTGGAGATGGACTGAGCAGATGCCAGTGATTCAAGTGATGAAGAACTGTCAAGACTAAGGCGTTTTGGAAGCTCTGTAGAGTCTAAACAACAACAAAAAGAAAAAACATTCAACAAAATATTTTGATACAGTATTTAATAATACAAGCAAAATACAGTTCATTATTTTTCTTCACCAATTTTAAAGTATAACTTAAAATGGCAAAAATAGAATATTTTAATTCTGTGATAATTAAGTGTCCGCTTGAAAGATGGCAAGCTTCATGCAAACATCTTTACTGTTAGTTTTATGTTCTTTAAAAAAAAGCATTGTAGCATTTGGGAATCACAATTGTTTCCTTTGTTTGCTCTCGCTAAACAGCATCGATGTTTCTTAAGGTAAGATAAAAAATGGCCAATAGCTATAAATTAAAAAGCTATTCTTTCTATGATTAACCATTGTAATGCTAATGACATTTGCAACCTACTGTAAAACTCTACAGGAACTCTGAGCTACAGAGTTAAATAAACGATCAAATCCCTATCTGTGTAATTCTTTAAGCATCACAGAAATCTTTATTTCCTTTTAGTGTCAGATTTAAACAAAAATGTGTGTGTGTGTGTGTGTGTGTGTGTGTGTGTGTGTGTGTGTGTGTGTGTGTGTATATATGTATGTATATATATATATATATATGTGTGTATATATATGTTTATTTATATGTGTGTATATGTGTATATATATATATATATATATATATGTATATATATATATATATATATACAAATGTAAATACAACTGTATGCTCATCTGCATGTCTTAGGCAGGTCTGCAACCCCGCCTTTCCCCATTATCACCAGCAGCAAGGGATTCTGGGAAATGACATGCAAATGAGCACACAACGTGTCACCTATTGCCTGGTTATATATATATATATGTACACACGTTTTTTTTTTTTGGTATATTATAGAATTGATATTTACATCTACCTCACAGCTACTAGAAAATCTACAAATGTATGCACACATATATTTCAAGAAATACCGTATTTCCTCAATTCTAAGAAGCACTTTTTTTTGTCACATTTTACCATTTGTGAAATCGGGATGCGTCTTACAATCGATGTCAATGAAAAACGGGCATGATTCCTGTACCAATATGGCCGCTATTGCGAGTCAACTGAGGATCACGTGATCTCCTACGTTGTGGAATGACGTTCCTAAAACGCGATGCTGCCAACCCCAGCGCGCTGTCCGTAGTGCTGAGCAGGAGGTTGCTGTTGCCCTATGACAGGCTGAAGATGCCTTCATATAAGTTGCCAGATCATGTGCATAGAAGGGATCCCTAATTGTCACTTAAAATGCCATCAAAAAGACGTCACTATGATGCAGTATTGAAAGTAAGTAAAAACATTTTTACTGTACATTTAATGTAGTGTTTCTTTCAATCCCCCCGGAAATTGTTATTAAATTAATGTTGAGTCTTACAATCAATGGCATCTGAGAATCGAGGAAATACGGTATTTTAATATGATTCTATCTCTGCATAATATGATTCTGAAGACAGCCCTATAAAAAAGGCCCAATGTATTTGCCATGTAATGTGATAGAAAGAAAGCATGATGCCACTTCACACGAACTTGCTATAACAGAAAAACCATGCAGAATATCACAGTCTCCTTCTCGATCTCTACAGCTACTGTAGATCGAGATGGAGAATAGAAACCAAAATAATTATATTGCGTTCCTTCTAGTAATTAAAAGTGCTAATCCCTCTTCGGAGCTGAACCCTATTCATTTCAGCTTTGGGGTTCCCCTGCTTCCGGAGATACTTACCCTCCATAGGGGGCGCCAGTAGAAGCTCCGGCTGAGATGGCTGGGGTTTATAAAGTTCAAATCTCCCGCATCACGCGGGCCAATAGGAAGCCGCACTGGCTGATGTCACTTCTTCCTATTGGCCAGCAGGTCGCAGGAGCTTTGAAACTGTTCCATAAAGTGAATCCTGCTAGCCGAGCGGAGCAGTTACCGGCAGCCCCTATGGAGGTAAGTATCTCCGGAAGTAGGGGTCCCCGGAGTTGAAATTAATGTAGTTCAGCTCCGGAGATCCTCTGCTTCAAACAAATGTACAAAAATAAAACCATGAATTGCCACTTTCAAAATAAAATATTTGTATCTTCACCCGCAATTATAATCAACAAGTGTTTTCGTACGTAAAAAAAATAAAATATATATATATATATATATATATATATATATATATATATATATATATATATAATTAGTGCTGCATAATATCAACAATCGGCTTGCTTAATTTTGCATGAGACAATACTGCATTTAAAGATGGGGATTTCGGTTTTCGGTGTTTAGAATCTGTTTATTTTTTGGGGGCTTTCCGGGGTTTGCATTTTATAAAACAAATCTGTGTTTATAGTGTCTTATCAATGAAAAAAAAATGGATATGCATTGAATTTATCGATTACTCGGGTCACTTTTTTCCTTAGTGTCCATACTCCTCCTAACCCCTCTGTCGCCTCCCTGTGGAGGGGATGCAACAAGAGGTGGAATTTAATAGGAAAGGATACTTTATTTCAGGTGTTTATCGGATTTAACCAAAAGTGCAAGATAATCAGTCGGAGGGGTTTTTCAGTTAAAACCTAAAACGGGAATGTTTATTTATAGACAACGTTCAATGTATCTTGCTTGAGTTATGTTGTAGGACAGGGGAGCGCAAACTTTTGATGCTGCATCCCCCGGTCTCGCGCCCCCTCTCCTACCTGGCAGCAGCGTCAAATGACGCTTCGGGGTCACGTGGCCCATGGTGTCATTTTAAGCCGGTGACGTCACATGACCCGCGGCGTCTTTTGACGCAGCGTTGCCATGGAGACGCGTCTGAATCCCAGTAAGTTTTAGTGTTGCAGAGGCCTCACGCGATCCCCCGACATTAATTTAAATGCCTTGGGGAGGAGTGCGGGACCTCTGCAACCGCCCGCGCCCCTCCAGACAAATCTCCCGCCCCCATAATTTGCGCACCGCTGTTATAGGATAAATATACATGAAACAATATACATGAACACTAGATAGAGTGTTGCTCTGCGATGTTTCTAAAGTAACTGTGTAGATTCTATAGTCTGCTCTATGCTTGTACATTAGGAGCCTGAAATCTACTAACTGGTGAGTAATGTGCAGACGCCAGTACATACTGATTTATAGAGTAAAGACATACCAAAGAGAGCTAAGAGTGACTGAAGGGCAAACTGCATCGTCCGTTTGTTGGCTTGTTTACCAGTTTTCAGTATCACCTCCTCCTGGCCGACTTCACACAGGTCAAAGCCTAAATGAACAGAAAGTACAAGAATAAGGATGCGTTTCTGCATAGACGTTATATACAAACACCAACGTACGGTAAAATGTACAGATGTAGCTAAGCTGTCCCAGTGCCGCTGCCACTGGCGGGCCACGCGAACCACGGTGGTCACAGCACCGTGGGATTAAGGCTGCGGGAGGTCCTATTCTGTAACATGGACCCCATGCAGTGCGATCGCAGAAGGCATTGTCCCCAGCACCACAGACTTTTGCGTCCTCGAGGGCGGCGCCACATTGTGAGTCTTGCTACATCTGTGTTCACTAGATTGTAAACTCCCACCAGCAGGGTCCCCATTGCCTTTTGTATCTGCCTACGCTCGTCTGTCCTTATTTGGCATGTCATTCTGTTTGTCATTGATTTCATTCTGTTCACCCATTGTACCGTGCTGCGGTTAGTGTTTCAACTTGACACAGAAGTAGCCAGATTCAATGTCTCTGGAGACACAACTGGAAAAGCAAAACTCTTCTAGATCGGACCCCAAGCAGCATTCTGGCAGTTTGCCCCGGGGTCGGAGACAATGAGTGTGGTTACATCTGTAAATAATAATACTTTCTGTACAGTACGTACAGAACTTCTTGGTGTGAACACTATGTATGTGGTAAGGCTATGAAACCATTGATGTTTTATCATAAATCTAGAAGCAGGAAGCCAATTTTGTATTTTAAGAAATAATCAAACAACCTTGTCTTCAAGCAGCAGTATTTTGCTATGTCATTCTGTTTATTTAATACACATTACTCTGCATCCCCTTTGTACCGCCCTGAGGAATATGTTGGCGATAGTCAAATCAACAATAATAATAATTAAAGGTGACAAATGTGTAAAATTTCCTACGTTTTAACTGTTTCCCTGGAATCTGAGGTAAAACTTTAAATAGATGTCATGTCCAATGGTCAAAGAGTAGAATTTCTTTTTGTTTTTTTCTTCACACCCAGCGTAAAAATACGCTGCTTATGAACAAACGTATAATTCCCCTTTCCTTTACAGTACTGCTGCTTTTATTAAGCCACTTCAACCACTGGTTAATACATCCTGTGAATTACAAGAAGTAGTTCTGCTGCTAGTAAATAAATCACCTGTCTAAAGTGAATTAATTGGTTACGGGTCAGTTGACTTAAATATGAACCTGAATCTAGATGTTTGTTATAAATGCAAACTAATACTGTAACTTTCAGCATAGTAGACTTTCCAGCAGAATGTACAGGATATAACATTTTAACATCTCCAGATACTCTTGTTTAAATCAATGCTTAATAAGTTGAAAGGTAAAGCCTCAACCGCACATTATATATAACTTATGGTGAGTACAAAAAGTGACAAAAACCCTCCCTGTACAGTGTACAGTGAAATAAAAATACTTTCTGTGAGCACATTCACGTATCAGACAGGTCTGCAACCTTGCCTTTCACCATTATCTCTTAGCATACAGTGCTTGCTCTTCCAAAAGGTGTGTGCGCTCATTTGCATACCCTTTCCCAGAATCCCTGGCTGCAGTCATTCACCCCATAGGGGGTGCCGGTATTCGCTCTGGCTCGCTGGCTGAGTTCATGTAATGGCGGATTTTCAAAGCTTCCGCAACCTGTGGGCCAATAGGAAGCCGTGACGTCATCCGCTGCGGCTTCCTATTGGCCCATGTGACGCGAGCTTTAAACTTTGAGATACCGGCACCCCCTTCAGAGGTAAGTATCTCGGGAAGCAGGGGGTCCCCGGAACTGAAATTAATGGGATTCAGCTCCGGAGACGACCTGCTTTAAACCTATGGGGGGGAAGAAAAAAAAAAAAAAGGCTGATTGGATTACTTGTTTAAAGTGATAAAATAACCTAAATGAAAATAAAAAATAAATAAAAATCTAATGTACACTACTGTGAAAGAGTTAAATAATCATCAATTGTACATTAACCCCTTCTGCACTGGCTCTGAGATCTACTTTTGTGATACAATTTCCCTGGGTTTCCAAAGCCCAGGACCACTAGGAGTAATTTAGCAGCATAAATAAATCATTGATTTAAAACTCTTTAAGTGACATTGTTGGTGTGAGTCAGTTCATAAACTCCTGTAAATATACAACTCGTCAACTTAGGTATCTGCAAATTGTGCAGAACGATGACATAATAACTCTAGGATATAGAATTGAGATAAGAGGGACAAAATGACAGCACCGTGTTGAGTAGCAGAAAAAGAAGACGCTGAAATAATAATGTTTTTTGTACCTAATGCTGCCAGGAATTCATGACATCCGGGTAACCGCCAAAGCTGAACGCTGATAGACACCTGGATGGGCGCGGACGAGAAGTCGTGCTCTTTGTCTCCTGTCTGAAGTTGGACCAATACCTGATGCAGCTGAGAAGAGAAAGAACATGGTTTATTCAGCTTCGTTCATACACAACTCACTTGCTCTTTACATCCACGGAGTGCAACGCAAGCTAAAGTGTCTTACTTTTAAATAAAGCCGTCTGCTGCATTTGTGATCAAAACGAGCGACGGGTTGTACGGTTTTATTATCTGACAATATGTGACATTAAAAGATGGGAAATGTACTGCTGATCTAATTAACTAGCTTGTATTCCACCCTTATCATCACATATGGGTAAACTTCATTGCAGTATTTAGATACATCACTTTTTAAACGTAACTGAACATGCTAGTAAAACACTAATCCCACCTACTTTATTTGTAGTCTTAAACAATTAAGAATTAAACCAATTGGTCCTCGGGAGATGAAACGCACTACTTGTAACTCGGGGGGAGGGGGGCCTGTCCCAGAGATAATTACAGTTTTAGTTGCCGGTGTTTCAGCTCCCCTCTGGGAAATCGTAATGGCTGCCAGACTGCGTGGGCCTATAGGAAGTTGCAACCATTTGGATAATACCGTAGCCCATCTTTAAATTTACAACCAGAACACCAGCAACTACAACTGCATGTTAGGAACCAGGGGGGTCCCCAGGGCTGAAAATAACGGGGTTCTGCTCCAGGGGACAACCCCTCAAATATGAAACTATATGAAACGGTAACATATATTAACAAATGTAATGAGCTATTGTCATTATTTTTTACAATGGCCATAATTGGCGTCGTGTATATGTACTTTACACACAATGCACAATTATGCTATCAATGCTACAACATATGTTTTTACATCTTCATACAAAAGTTACTGTGGGACCCATAATATTGAAGGGCTTTGCACAACCACCACCGTTAGCAACCATTCTGCTAAGGGTAAATAAGTATTGACCAAACTGTGGTCACTTATCCATCCAAGAAAAACATAGTGATCAAGATGGCCAGTGTTATGGTTATTATCCGGAATGTTCTCAGAACTGTACGCAGCAGGTGGCACTCTCAGAAAGTATCAGCAGGACAAAATAGCTTATAGTTATAGTCAATTAGAAGTGCTCCCAATGCATGGAACTTCTTGCATATGCCAAGGTTATCATGCAGTATAGCAGAGGTGCTCACATCCTGTCCACACGCTACACCCCCACCCCCACTCCCCCCAAACAGATCAAATTTTAAGGATATCCCAGCTTCAGCAGAGGTGGCTCAATCAGAGGCTCAGTCTTCGACAGAGCCTCTGATTGAGCCACCTGTACTGAAGCAGGGATATCCTGAAAACCTGACCTGTTGGGGGGAGGGGGGGGGACTGAAGACTGGAGTTGAGCACCCCTGTCAGCTAGTATAACAGAAGGATCAGGCATCACTCCTTAATATCTTCTAAACTTCTTTTATTGCATCATAGAAGACCGATGTTTCAGACCTGTAAGGACCTCCATCCGGGTGCACTGTCAGCAGGCATGATGAAGGCCATACCGGGGCCAAAACGTCGGTCTTGTGTGATGCAATCAAATCAGTTTAGGAGATAGTACGGAGTGATACCTGATGCTTCTAAATAGGTTATTTTTTCCATGGACGGGATGATAAAAAGAAACAGCCAGGGCTAAAAGGACTTCCAGTATAGTACATATTAGTCACAGTATTACAGAAACGTGGATTCAATAAATGGCATCTAAAATGGAGGTTGCAGAAAGGTATGGATAAAACTACTTATAATTGCCACCCCTCCCCACCTTTTTAATTTGGGAGGTTCTCTCATATTGCTGTATGGACAGGAAGTACTTTGGTTATTTCCCCTCATACAGAGGTAAAAGGGAAGGTTCACAGTGTAGTGTTAGGACCTGCATATTTGGTTATGCCTTGACGTTGGTATGCGAGCTTATGACGCTTTGGCCAAAGGTTTTAACTAAATAACCAAGAAAATATTATTATTGAAGTATTTCACTTTATACTCATTACCATATATGTTTTGACAATTGGATGTAGCATTGGGCTCCCCTGTCTTTTGTTGTATACTTATAATTGTCCATTGTTTCTTTTTCGGCGAAACAAGGAACGATACAAGCGGTTGATACAGTAGATTCTACAAAGTGAATGTGGTTCTAATTCTTCGTGTACTCACCATTCCAACCATATTTTTAACAGCCTTCAGCCAGCAGATTACAAGCAGAAAAAAAAGTTTAGAGGGAGAAAAAGAGAAAAAGAGCCTTAAAACTCAAGCGTAGGTTATTTCGCAATATATTAACTCATTTAGCAAGATCAAGTTAGCGTTATACAAGAAATGCATTTAAAAAGTAAATAATAGTAGCATCATGCAGCAACAGCAAAGGATCTAGAGAAATTCTGCATAACGTGATAAAATAATAATCATGTGTGGGTCTAGCTGAAGTGTAATCAAAAGTTAGGAAATGCAGAGTTATGGGTTTATTAAAAAGTCACATATCACAAATTTTCTCTGGAATCCTCTTGTTGAATATATATATATAAATTTTTTTATATACACACACACACACACACACACACACACACACACACACACACACACACACACACACACACACACACACACACACACACACACACACACACACACACACACACACACACACACACACACACATATACATATTACCCAGGGGAAAGAGGTGATTGATGCATGGAGATTAAGTAACATGACATCCTCCTCCACCCCCACCAACCACCACCAAAAACTATATTTCAGGTATGCAGATTGAATCAGAGGTCGGATTCTTACAAATCCGACCATGGATGGGTTTGGCTTTGTGAGACTGATCCGCGGAATTCCGCATCTGAAAGGAACTGGCCAAACCGGGTCAGATTCAAATTCCAAGAACAAACTCGCCCTTCTCTAGAGGGGAAGCTAAGGAAGAAACAACTGACCGACGTGCAGCTGCTTTTCACTGGTCCTGCTGAGAAGCAAGACCTCACTCCTGAAGAAGCCAAACGTGTCAAAGATTTGCCATTACCTTTGTTAAATGAAGCTCAATACATTGCAAACTGAGACTGTTCCGTTGATAATCATTGGTGGGGGTATGTATTAAAGTCTCCTGGCTAAAATTAGGATTAGGGCCTTATTCAATATAGAATAACATCTACAGTATATTGAAGTCAATGGGAATTTTCAGCTGAAAACGGCCTGAACAGTCGCTTTGGACTGTATAGAATTACCCCCTTAGTGTTAACGCCATTTCAAGCTAATCTGGGCCTTCGCATTGATTACTCGCTGTCCAGAACTAAGGAAGGGAAGGTTCACGGGTCTAAAATCTTGGAGTTGGAGTCGAACTTTGGAACAAACTTTTGAATCTGAGCGAATCTGTGCCCACAAAAGGCTCAGCCTCACATTTGTACTCAGTTTGTTTTCAGAATTGGCAAAATGGAAAAATGCAGACATTTTGGGCAACACATTAAAGTTACAAAATGTTTGGCTACATTTTCCCCCCTATATTCTCTTACAAAGACAAAACCAAAACCAAGTAAGTTCCAAGAAAACCGAGGCACTCGAAATGTTTAGAACCAAGACACCCGTGACCATAAGTAAGAGCAGGAAACTCATAGCCCAAAATCTCCAGTTTAGAAGGCCTGTCTGTGGTTAATACAGGGGCATCTCAGCTCCAGTTCTCAAGACCCCCACAACAGGTAAGGTTTTAAGGCTATCCCTGCTTCAGCAGAGGTGACTCAATCAGTTTCTCAATCAACCCTGGGTTAACCACTTTGCTGCCAAAAGCCTGCAACATACTGCATAGCAATACAACCCGGTCAGAGAAAACATGTTACAACTAAGAAGTGCTCCCATTTTAGAAATGCTAAGAGAACAGCTTTAGAATGGTATATGGAAAGCCAATGGACCAATGGAATACATTTATTTTTACCATCTGCTTCCACAGCCTGCAGTGAAGACGTTTACTAAAACAGAACATTTCTAGCCCCATTAATTAAGAAAGCAAGTTATCTTAATATTATACACAGTATTTGACAACAGCACATCTGCCTTCAACACTATCCCTTATGGCCACTAGGCAACTTCCTACTGGTCGGTCTATGAGTCATGGCCAATCGCCCTTACTGTTAAGCAGCTATTTATATTAATCCCAGCACTCCCGCAGTTGGGGGGATTCATCCTGAAGAAGGGTATCCCCCCATGTGAGACCTTGCAGCGCTGGACTGAGAGACAACTGGCATTAAATAATAATTTAGAAAAAAATAAATAATGTGTAAAAATCAAGCAATGCAGAATGCTGCTAAATTCTACGTTTAAAGGGACTTAGGCCTCGGTCCCGCTGCGCTCGTTGGCGCGGGCGGCAATGTCGCGAGTTCCCCACCAGCAGGGGAATCCTCGCGAGCCGGTCCCGGTCCCCACTGGCGGCACAGCTGACTACACGCTGTCGCACGTCAGCCGCTGGAGACACCAGAGAATGGTGTTTTCTAGCTTTGACGCGTGACGTGTGTGGCTGTGAGCCAATGGGGAGGGGAGGCTGCGGGAGGAGGAGAGGCTTCGGGGAGCGGGGAGGAGTGTGGAGTGAAAGCAGGTGAGTGCCTTTCTCTGTGTGTGTGTCTGTGTGTGTGCGTGCCTGTCTGTGTGTGTATGTGTGTGCCCGAGTGCGTGAGTGCCTGCCTCTGTCTGTGTGTGTGTGTGTGTGTGTGTGTATGAGTGCGTGAGTGCCTGCCTGTGTGTGCGCGCGTGTGTGTGTATGAGTGCGTGAGTGCCTGCCTGTGTGTGTGTGTATGTATGTATGAGTGCCTGCGTGTGTGTGTGTTTAATACTTACCGAAGCTCCAGCTCCAGCCCGAGTCCGTGGAGGGAGGGGGGGGGGAGAGTAGCGGGTCCCTCCGCT
The DNA here is from genome assembly GCF_040206685.1 of Ascaphus truei. Lineage (NCBI taxonomy): Eukaryota > Metazoa > Chordata > Amphibia > Anura > Ascaphidae > Ascaphus > Ascaphus truei. The sequence continues at coordinate 29,953,775 of NC_134495.1, forward strand.
CAAGCCACGCCCCCCCTCCCTGTCAAACCGCCCACCACCCGCCCACCTCCCGCTCCGGCTCCCGCTCCCTACAGACCGCATATCGCGGTCTGTGTATCTCAGCGCACCGCCTGTCAGCAGTGCGGGTGCGCTGACTCTGGGAGCCTAAGAGCTTGAAGGAAAGTGCATGCTCTGCATATGAAAAGCAACGCAATATTGTAATGCTGGGTATCCATGGGAAACTGTTATTTATGTACAAATTATTAAGGAAAGATTTGATATTAATATTATTTTGATGCAGCCTCCATGCTTGAGGGTCAAGAAATGTGTGGCACTGGATTGATGGGTTGGATGTACAGATGTCATCTACAACTCAATAAAACTCAACACAAATAGGTGCAAACTGAGAGAGTATTCCGTACTGTATGTAGAACAGTGTTCTGTTATACTTCCTACTTAGAAAGAGTTGCAAGGCACACTGCGTGTCTCAGAACTTCATAATATACATAAGGTACAGATGTTTAGAACACAACAATGTTAGCATGCAAACAAAGCAAGAAAGAGAAGCATGTTTCAAATGGTTTGTTTGGGCATTTAAAGCTTTACACTTCTGCTCCTCCTTACATCTCAGCCCTAATTTCTCGCTATACACCATCCCGACTCTTGTGTTCTGCTCAAGGATGTCTTCTCTCTGCCCCCTTTGTATCTAAAGCCCTATCCCGCCTTAAATCTTGCTCACTGACTGCCCCACACCTCTGGAATGCCCTTCCTCCCATGATCTGTTATTTATATTAATTGTTATTTACATGATTGTCACGTGTATTACTGCTGTGAAGCGCTATGTAAATTTATGGCGCAATATAAACAGACATACATACATTGTTAACATTTGTGAACACAATCTGCTTCCACTTTAAAAGTGGACAGGTTAACCCATACCACAGACTTTAAATGCTGCATGTTGGATGATCCAACACTATTTCATACAGTACATCTACTTAAAAGTAAGGATTCTATCGAAAAACTATGATATTGCTGACAAGTGTAACACTCCATTCACTAACCCATGCCAGCAGTTTGCCATGCACTAATTGGCTTCACGGTTGAGATACAGTGGTTTAATAATGAAGACCCATCTAGGTTACCAAATTCCAAACTGCAATGAATCCAGTGAATAACACAGTGACATCTTTGCAGTTGCAGCATGTCTGTTGAGAAAGCGCATCTAAAATGATACGAAAGGCCAAACCCTACTCACCCGATTAATCAGTTGTTCTCCAGTTTCGGAAGCAGTGATAAGTTTGCAAAGTGCCTGAAGTGCTGAATGAGGCAAACCTAGAATAGTCAAAGAACAAACACATCTCAACTCCAATCACCGAACAATCAAACTAGTATCTACACAACTGTGAATATTTTGCGGGTGACATATCAACTTTGCAGCGAAAGGTTCCCAGAAAGGGCGAATAGAGGTTTGGTTCAATGCATTGCTCTGCTTTCTGCTTGAACTTGCTCCCAATGTAACAAAGAGTCTCCTAATTTTGCTGCAAATTGTCAGCGAGAAAAGTTTACGCCACCTCAGATTTAAATTTTTGACGCAAATGCACGCTAAAAAAAAAAGTGACGCGCGCACACACAGAGTTTGTCGTGTTACTCCTCCATATGCCTCCTGCGTACACTGCACAAACCACAAGCTGACATACACGGTGCAAAACTTGGAGCAAAGGCGTTCATATATATTTATCCAATTAGATTGTAAGTTCTTCAGTGCAGGGACTCCTCTTCCACAATGTTACTTTTATGTCTGATGAACTTATTCCCATGATGTGTTATTTGTAGTTATTTGTTATTTATATGATTGTCACGTGTATTACTACTGTGAAGCGCTATGTATATTAATGGCGCTATATAAATAAAGACATAAGTACATACATACATATATTGAAGTAGAGAGATGACAATTGAAAATCACACACTTTGTGACAATTTTGCTCCAAATTTGCCTTGATATATCACCCGCTTTGCATGCAGTAGAGTTAAGCTTCAGTTATTTATACTTAATATGACTGCTTGTCTAACACCATGATAATAACACTCGGGGGTACATGTTCACTAAAGACTGCTATGCTTATGCACGTTTTATAATCCCATTCAAGAGAATAGGAGGGAGTACTACAGCCTAGCACCCCTTATTGAACATGGGCCCTAATGAGCAAAAAGCATTAGTGTAGGTTTAAAAAAAAAAAAAAAAAAAAAACAAGCAAACACACAGTAGTCAATAATTAAATCAGTCCCATTACACCTATATGGGCTTAACAGCAAAAATGTTTTAAAGCTGCTTCCCCCTGCCCAAAATGTAGCATTTTTAAGGGCTTAGGCTGCGACCATGCTGCCGCTGAGCGCGCTCATGCTTGAAAGCGTTGACGTCACCAACTCTCCAAGCATGAGCGCATGTGCGTAATGTGTATAATGTGTGTGTGAGTGGCTGTGTTCTGTGTGGATTTGCTGCCATGAACGTGCTTCAAAGTAAATTTTCTTTGTCACCCCAAGCACTGTGCTTGGGAGGGCGTACGTGCCTGTGCAAGAGCACGCGTGCTGCGTGAGCATGGCCGTGCAGAGTCACATTCACTGAAGTAAACGTGCCAAGCGCACTCAGCGGCAGCGTGGATGCCGCCTTACACTACAGTATAATAGGCAAAGCGACCGATAGGGCCACTTTCGGTCGAAATTCCCCATTGACTTCAATGAGGAAGGCTGGTCGCAAACAGCCCGATTGGTTGCTTTGGCAAATATAGAAGAAGCCCCTTTGTGTTCTTGAGTTTTACCAGGAAGAGCCTCTTTATTTAGAAGACATAAACCTTCCATTTCCAGGTGTTTCAACAAATAAACACAGCCACACACTAACACACCGCCTCAGTTTGTGTTATTCGGGGTAATAGCAGACACCAATTCTTATGTGTAAAAAGTGGCTAAATGTAGAAGGTTCATATTTCCTAAACCACGGGGTTTCCCTCTGCCAAACCCTGGTGCTCCCTGTAATACCGGAAATACCTTGCAGTTACGGTGTGTTGAAAATGAAATACAAGGTTTCTGAAAGGGGATGATTTAAACATATCAAATTTGTGCAAAATAAAAACCAGCCCGAGGGGATATGTACAGTATGGTGATGCTAACTGAAGCACTACTTCTAAACTGGTGCAAATTGCATCGTTTTCCCAGTGTGACTCTGCGTCAAGATGCTCTGCTACACTTTGTGCCTCAATTTGCTCTACTTGCGCCATGAGTATTTCGGGGAATGGTTATAGGACGAGTTGGGGGAAGAGAGAGTTAACACATTATAAGGAGATATCTCAAAAGTTGTGCATTTGTCCTCTCTCTCGGCGTCAAATAAATCCACCAGGCTTAGGTGGAGATAGCTCCTGCTCCTCAAAGATCTTATCCAAATGCAAGAAGTAAGATTAATTAGCAAGGTTCATACATGCTGCTACTCACAACTTGACACAGATGTTGATATATATATATATTCCCTAATGTTTAAGTGACGCCAACCAATATTTGCTGAATACATTATACAACTGAAATCTTTCATAGAGCTTCCTAATGATAGTTCCATGCATAGTGGGATAAGGAGCTCGAAAGTATCATATGGAATAAATATGGGCCTCTATGTGTCTTTTGAAGCATATATTAAAACACAATTATTTATATAACTAGTTTTAGGCACAGAGGGGGCTGTATTTACTAAGTTATGCCATTAGACACCTTCTGGTTTTGATGGACACCTTACCGTCCATTCAAGTTAATGAGCTATACGGTGTCTTTTGGTGCTAGGAGGTGTCTTGTATAGCATTGTTCAGCTTTAAGAATATGGCCCTGTATGTATAGTGCTAACTACAGTATATTGCAGGTCTACATAAGAATTATTATTATATTTCTTATATTAAAAGGAAGAAAATAGATACTCTTGTGTACATAGAAGACTCAGTGTTTTTATCCTTTTTGGCTACTATGCCCTAATAAATTCATGTTGTACCTATTTTTGCCTCCAGCCTACTTTACCATTAGCAGTGCTCACTCCTCCTCCTTCTACAATGCCTACATTGATATGAGCATCGCAAGCACAAAACCCCCTGGAGAAACACTAGTCAATTATATTTCACAAGGGGCAACATAAATGAATTCCTTCCAGGATCTAGACAATTGCAAATAGATTTCTTCCTGGATCAATAACACCTCACATTCACCTTCTTTTTGCAGTTCATAGTGCAATTTGTGTATTGAGGCATTAAAAAAAAATATTGCACTTTTGGAGAAAGAACTCTAAGCTAGGTGCATGCAAAAGCACTAGGTGTTACACCCAGCATTTAAGGCAAAACTAGATTTTTCATTATGACTTAAGATATCGGCCAACATTTAACAGGGGGAAGGAATGGCTCGGTGAGTAGAGACAATGACTCTGTAAACAATTACACAGAGTTTGAATCAGAGGGACCTTGTTCAAATCCAGGTGTCAACCTTGTGACCTTGGGCAAGTCACTTTATCTCCCTGTGTCTTAGGCACCAAATACATAGATTGTAAGCTCCTCTGGGCAGGCGTTGTGCCTGTAACTATCCTATGCACAATGCTGCTTACCATGCACTATACTGTAATTATGAAGTGCTTTGAGTCCCATTGGGAGAGAGGTGCCATATGAAATATAGTTATTATGATTATTAACTACTGGTGCTATTTTAGCAGGCCCCTTTCTGGTGTGGTGTGGGTTTAAATATGGTCATATGACTGCTAGCAATGTTGGTCATGTATATAAACTCTAAATTCTGAGCAAAATGAACAACCAGTGTGCAATGCAAACATTTTTGATCCATGACTAAAGATGTAGTGCAAATTTAAATTGGTTCTCAGTGTTGGGTAAATACCTCTCCCTACCTGTCCTCTTACTGTCTGCTGCGCTTGTTGCCCTTCTGACAAGCTGCACCAAGCCCCTTTGAATGTCTAGCTCCCCGTTTCCCTATTTTCAAATCACCCCCAGAAGGCAATAGTAAGGCCACATCAAGTGTCATCCTATCAAATCATCCATCCATCAAGTTTCATACAGTAGGTTGAACTTGATGGACATATGCCTTTTTTCAACCTCATCTACTAAGTAACTATGTGAGTCATACATCTTGTTGTTGTTCTTGCTCAGATAGCTCTGGACTTCCCCATCTATGCAAAGTTACCTAAGAGAGACTGTATGGTGGTACTGCACTGTTGTAGACGTTCGCCAGGATCAGAGGTAGGGAAAAAGACTGCTGCGGGAAGACCACTTGCTGGTGGGTCAAGGCGAAATCCTACGGCTGTCAGCAATGCCTGCCAGCCTTGAGTTCCTCCCACTTTATTTTCCACACTCTGTTGGGATGTGTACATAGAATTCCGCTGTCCATTCTGAATCCGCTGCAAAGACTTTTCAACCTGTAGACAGAAAAACATCCAAAAAGTAAGGACTTGGTACATTGATCGTATAATACAAACGCACTTGGAGTAAACAGGTTTAAACAACCAGAAACAAGTACTGTAAATACCTGCATGCCACCTGCTCCTGGGTAGGTGATGAGAAAACATGAATACAAATATCTGTAACGGTCATGCAACATAATATTTATTTACTTATAAAATATTTGACCAGGAATAATTGAATTGAGCGTTACTTCTTGTTTTCAAGTATGTAAATATAAAGTCTTAGTCGTCCTTGAAATGAAAACTCACCCAAACTGGTAACATTCCAGTAATTGGTAATAAAAAGGTCTGCACAAAAAAAACAAGTGATTTTACCTATGAAAAATACTTGGACGATCATATTAAAATAAAACGAGTGAATTTGAAAAAGCTGTTATTTACGTGCAAAGGAGCGAGAACATTTCTATCATGACCTGTAATAAAAATATCCTTTAATGCAACAACATCATTTTTCTATTGTCTAAAAAACAAAGTATTATTATCTGGTAAGGACTTTGGAGTTTAGTTTTATCCATAAAACAAGCAGTCGTGTTTTAGGAGAAGCAATGACACTCTTACCAGATGTAATAAAACCCGTAATGCATCTCTTGCTCGTTCAGGGTTCTGGAGAATTTCTGACAAGGCTTGTCCGATCAGCGATGAGGGGCTGTTTAGTTTCACATCACTTCCAATGAGCATGAATCCTATATGAGGTTAATAAGTTGACAATTACAATTGTGAAAGATGCAAACACATTGTGTTCAGATTTTGGAAAAAACAAAATGCATCAATCACCCAGATATACAGTAGATCCTTAAACATGTCACTGCCATCAATACACTTGTTTCAACTAAAGATTTCCCCTTCACACAATGGCACAGATTCACTAAATATTGCTAAATCAGTTAACCACATCAGAAACTGACATAATATTCATTTAAATAACAGTTTATTCAGTAAGTTAATTGTATGCAGAAATAACTCTGCAATTCAAATCATTAGCATTAAAGAAGCATTCTCTCCCCAAATTTATTTTTAAAAGCTGTTTCCACTCCATCCTTTCCAATGGGCACTTAAGTCATACACCTCCCCTGAATAGGAGTGGGACCTCCCGGGGGTGAAGTCCACAGTATTATTGTCTGCCACAAGTTTTTGTCAATGTACAGTGTGTGTCAGTGTCAAGTGATTTTGTCAGCTGTCAATAAAGCACCTTTTTTAAATAAAAGTTCCTGGCGCCCATTATTTTCCTATCCTATCATTCACGTCCAGCTTGCACTACCCAACACCCTGCATCGCCTGAACGACTGTACACTGCCATTGTACATAAGTAATCTGGTGACCTCCTTTACATCTGGGTAAGGAGGGTTATAGCTATATAGAATTTTGTTATGTATTATCTTTGGTGCTTCTAGCGGGTTTCCATTTAATGATAATTGTATATCTTTATATCTCTTTATATATTTAGACATTTCTTTTTAATATCACATTTGTCATATACACTTTCATACACAAGTTATCAGAATTTTTTAAAAATATTATTTGGGCAATTGCACAATATTTAGTGATATCACAATCACTACCTTGTTTCATATGGTGACCATTATCTGGAAGCACCAAAGTGTATGAATCCTATGAAAGGTTAATAATTAAGGGTATAAAAGGGATACATTAATAGAAGCCTCCATCACCTCTGAGGAGGCCACAGCAAAACACGTAGGGTGTTGCTGTCGTCACTTCACGGAGGACTGAGGCGAGATTCCCAAAGTTGTAACATGGAAGCATTAGAGACACACGTACCAGTGCCGGGCGGGGAGAGTCAATACAAATCCATCCAATCTAACAAATATGCTCATATTTATATTTTAGATTATGAGTGCCATGTATAAGTTTTAAACATATTTTGGAAATTACAAGCTGTATTACACTATCCTATCTTTTCCCTGGGAGAATCCAATACACCACTAAATATCCCTTAATGCAAGACACCCCAACATGCTTGTGAGCGTATTCACGTTTCAATTTAGTGAAACACACATGTTTAAGCCAAACCACCCTATTTATTTATTTATTTTGACTTTTTTGTGTAATAGGTATTTTTGGGAATTGTTACAGAACACAGGATCCTACTGTACATATCAGAGCGAAAATGGCTCTTTCCACGCTGACATGCACATCTCGCAGCTACGAGAATATCCCCCATAGCCTTTTCAGCAGGTTCACATATTTTTGACGCTCAGAAAAAAATACTGTGTTTGCAAAAAACTGCACGCTTGTAAGGACGATTATTGGGCACCGGAGACAAATTCACTGTCCAGGTCCTGAATAATTAAAGACGGTTAGAATTAAACAATAAATTATCTCAAATTCACTAAACCCTTTTAAATCTCTTTAGTAAGTCCAGTAATTCTAGTGGCCTACCTTCATACATAATGCATGCCAACAGTACCCGTGACATTTCACTTGCAGGATATACTTTTTATTGCCATTGTAAATTGGAATTAATTACACTGTCTCCAAAAACGTAAAATTATTTACAAGGAAGGCTGTAGCAAAAAAAGTGTGATGGTTTCTACCTCGTGCGTAATATTTAATTAAATCGACAACTTAATATATAGTTTACATTACAATATTGATTGCAGTCTTCTCAGTTCCATTCCATTTTGGTTTAAAGAAACACTTGCATAACAGATAATGTGGTCGATGGGCAATAAAGGAGAATTTAACAGCTGCAAGGAATAACAACCCAGATTTTAATATGCTGAATGCCTCTGGGGCACTATACACAGCCACTGTTTTTGTAACACTGTGTACAAAGACTCCCTATTTTTACACTTGCTTGGCTACATATACTTTAGGACATATATAAAGGTCTCTCGGATGGGCAAAATATTACATTGACAGCAATGTCTAAATTCTATACACTGTAGTATTTTGTACCTGCTGACCCCATAGTAAATGCTCTAATGAAATTCTAATACTTGTTAATAATAATAATAATAATAATAGCATGTTCTTGTATAGCGCTGCTAGTTTTATGAAGCGCTTTACAGAGGCATTTTGCAGGCACAGGTCCCTGCCCCATGGAGCTTACAATCTATGTTTTTTGGTGCCTGAGGCACAGGGAGATAAAGTGACTTGCCCAAGGTCGCAAGGAGCCAACACCGGGAATTGAACCTGGTTCCCCTGCTTCAAACTCAGTGCCAGTTAGTGTCTTTACTCATTGAGCCGCTCCCTCTCCTTAATGAACATGTGATCTCAGTGCCAGTTAGTGTCTTTACACATTGAGCCGCTCCCTCTCCCTAATGAACATGTGATCAGAAATGTGGTTTAATTTACGTTTGATATGAATGTCAAAGATTGTCAGAAATGTTAGAATTTCCCCCATTATACTGTAGGAATTTCAATAAAATACCCTTTTCAGGCATTTAAGAAGATCTATATGTAATCAAACCAACGGGATTCACTAGAAATTGGAGTTAGGAATCTTATAATAATGCTTTGCTAATTCTGAATATACCGTACATCTTATTTTATCTCTGAGGCGTCTGTAACTCTCCTCCAGTCACTGACATTTCATTTACCCACCTATGTTATTGATGGCTTCATTACCACGTCAAACCCTTCTGCTGCTATTTTTATCTATCATTTATCTCACTAGTTAGTCCTCCATGACCAACGCCCTTCTCCTTAGTTAGAATTCCTTACCTTGCCCAATGCCAACCATAGCTCCATCTACTCATTGCATCTGAAAGTGGCAAGACCACATTAAGGGCTTTATTCACTAGGCTGCAAAGAGATAATCCCTATCCCGGAGAAAAGATCAACACTATTTGAACTCAGATGTTTTCTTCTACAGAAAGTGCAAATACGAGGCCATAAATTTCCTACTCACAATGGAGCAGGAGAAATAAGCAGTGATCCAACCAGTGTCACAGTGGTTTCTGGATGTTGTGACGTATAGTCTTGGATCCCAAAGAGAAGAAAAAAGAGCCATTGTGCAGATCAACTTTAAAACAATATATTAGAACATACACTCACAAATGGAGGCTTACACTTTCCCAGTGATAGGAGGGCGTGCTACTGTATAGCACGCTATGATGGTATGAGGTAAGTCGCGATCTCACCACTGCTGTGCCTCAGCTGACAGCTTCCAGCATCTACAGTAGCACAGCGAAACGTGTAGAGTGGGGCTCATCGCGGGATTCAGAGAGGAGAGAGAACCCACCGGAGGCTGACGGGCGAATCAGTGCAAACCGGAAGTGACGCCAGACGGTGCCGACGGGCACAGAGGGGATCAGAAGAGTGTGAGGCACTGCAGCAGTGAGATAGTGACTTACCTCATACCATCATAGCGTGCTATAGCATGCCCTCCGATCACTGAGAAAGTGTAAGCCTCCATTTGTGAGTGAATGTTCTAATATATTGTTTTAAAGTTGATCTGCACGGTGGCTCTTTTTTCTTGTCTTTGAGATCCAAGACTATACATCACAACATCCAGAAACCACTGTGACACTGGTTGGATCACTGCTTATTTATCCTGCTCCATTGTGAGTAGGAAATGTATAGCCCCTTATTTGCACTTTTTATATATATATATTTTTGCAATATTGCACTATGTGATTTTCTTTATTACATGGCACTCTATCATCGCTCCCCTGGTGTTTGGAGGATATTCGTTTGGAAAGATTTGGGAACAGTCTTTTAAGGGTTGAGTGAGATTTTTTTGCCTCTTTACTATGCACTTTATTCACTTTATATATAGTATTTGGTGTTAATTATATATATTATATTCACATTTTATTTTTACTTCACTGATTACACTTTATTATTTTATTGGCTTGGGAAGTGTTTGAGCACCATCCAGTGTTTTTTTTATATTGTTTTCTTCTACAGGACAGTGAAGATGTCTTCACAGAATATTGTAATGTGGGAAAAGTTTGCCCACCAAAAATCAAAATAAATGTGAGATACCAATACCGGTGCTCTCCAACTCTCTGAGAGACGACCCGCGGCAATCCAAGTACAGGGTACACAAGAAGGTGCCACTCCTTGACAAAGGCTGCTGTGACTGCCGAAACGTTGGGCACTTTATTTGGCTTCAATAAATTATTGCATTTATAAAACCCGTGGAGCCTCTGCTCTTCCTTTCTTGGGTGTCCTATTCACAGAATATTGAACACGTGCCAAAGTTTGTGAGGGGACTTTGGAGTATAGTTACAGTATGGTAACCGATTTCTTGTCTAAAAGAAGACGTTCTTTGGAGGTTTTCTATGATTTTAGCCCAACTATTTTGTTATGAAACCAAAATCTATTTGAAGCTTCCCATTGCATATATACATATGACTCCGGAGAGATACTTTTTGAGATGATAATCAATATCGCACACTTTCAAGGATATTCAGCTCTTAGTTTTTCATGACAACACAACAATAAAAAAAAGTGATCCAAATTTAAGACATACTGTAAATGTAATGTCAAGTAGTGAAGTAAAGTCACAAATGATGTGGTTAACAGCTGTATCTAATAAAAATGATGTACAATATAGACACAACGTTATTATCATACCTGCCCAGTTTGATGGATGCGAGTACTGCTTATTGCTCTGCACTGTTTTCATTGCTTCTGACAGGGATGCGCTTGCTTTCATTCCATTTAAAAGAGAGGAGTAGAATGCATGAACAAATACTTTTGAAGCTGCAACTGGAACTGGCCACAGAGATACAAGGACACATTGGGCTCCAGCCGCCAAAAAGGCTCGTGTCAAGCCAATTACGCCATCGGCTGTAACTTTGTTATTGGATTCTTGGTAAGATCCAAGGACCACTAACTTAACAGGGAGTCGAAGATCCAAAACATCTGCTGCGGTCAGAAGGAATTCCTGGAGAGGAGGACAGTCTGATATGCTTTCTACATCGCTGGCATCATCCTGCATTTGCAAAGATTCGGGAATAGTGTAGGTATTTCCAAAAGTGTTTTTGCTGGTTCCTGAACTACTCTCGCTGTTTGGCGTTAAAATTAGAGCTGCAAGTTTCCATGAGATGTGAGTGGCAAAGTGGACACATTCTGCTTGAGTCAGTGCGCTCATGACCTTATCTTTTGTTGCTAAGTGGCCAACAAGAGGTTGACATCCAAGTAATTCGGACACCATATAGACTTCTTCTTCTGCTGAGGGCATTGGTCCCCATAGCCATCTATCCATTACTGATGGAGGGAGTTTAGGATTTCCCACAACAGCTGCCATTGAGGTAGAGCTTAAATACGATGGGGCATTCTTCCGTAAATGAGACTACAAAACAAATATAATAAATATACCATAAGTATAGACATCAAGATAAGCAGGTTGGCTTCAAGATAATCTAGGTAATGGAGAGAACCTCGCTCCTATAACCTCAGATGCGTGGTGCTGCGTGCTGCCTGGGAGTGAATAGAGCAAATGGAGAGTTGGTGTAGACTGTTAAGAGGACAGAATACACACATAGAATCCCTAGTGGTGGCGCACTGCAGACCAATAGTTATATTATAATAAGGTCTAGGCACGAGAATGGATGTATAACCCCTTCACTGATGTCCACAACAAATACACCGGTCAACTCAGAGTATAGCTGCAGCTATTTATGTTTGATACTAACGTATAGGAGGTACCTACATTCCCACCCTTCACTCACAGTTTACTTGACATCAGTGAAAGATTTATACATCCATTCTATGTATACATTTACCCAGACCCTATTATCTGGATCAATTTTTGGATGTATGGATAACTAGAAAAGGGAGACCAAAAAGCACACCAGCAAAAACGGAGCAGGAAGGACCCAAAACGAAAAAAAATGATGATTAAATGGCACTTTAATGTGATAAGAGACCCATCCAACGCGTTTCGAACGTCACAGCGTTCTTTTTCAAGAACGCTGTGATGTTCGAAACGCATTGGATGGGTCTCTTGTCACATTACAGTGCCCTTTTAATCATCATTTTTTTCGTTTTGGGTCCTTCCTGCTCCGTTTTTGCTGGTGCGCTTTTTGGTCTCCCTTTTCCTGTTATTGCATAATTGTAGCTGCACAGCTTGCCTACCTACCACCAGGATGTGAGTATTGCTTATTTTCAGGGGAACCTGCCGATGAGACTGAGGGTGAGTGGGCTTGTACCATCTACCACTTGTCTTCAGGAGGATAGTACCCATACTATTGCACATTAAGTACTATATTATTCTCATTAGTACCCTGGTTTAGTGGTTTGGCTTTTTTTATTCATTGCACCTGCATTTGAGCGCTTTAGCCTACTTTCCATGTATGAATAACTAGACATATAACAGAGTTATAATCTCATAGGAACCATACATTTATATCCTATTCCTTCGAATTTGGATTTACAGTATTTTAACTATTGTTACATTAACATTAATAAATTGTATTTTAACTTCCTATACACTGTCGTGCCTAGACCTTATTATAATATAACCATTGGTCTGCAGTGCGCCACCACTAGGGATTCTGTGTGTGTATTCTGTCCTCTGAACAGTCTACACCAACTCTCCATTGGCTTCAAGATAATATCACAAAAGTAATCGCATTCATAGAACACCGATGAATCAGGATCTCCCAAAATGTAGTACAGGCCCTAATATCGCAAATAGGATAGATATTGACACGTCTTCATTCACAATTCCCCCTTATTCTATTTGGACCTGGATATTTCAAAAGAGGAAACAGGAGCATAAAAAAAAGTCTGTTGTTTGGTGTTGATACACTAAGCCAGTGTTTCTCAACCAGGGTGCTGTGGTACCCTGGTGGACTGTGACACTCTGGGCTGCTAAGCAGTTAGGTGAGCAGCTGACATGTTTTAAGTGTGTGGGAATGTGAGAGGGAAGAGGGCTTTATTTGGAGAAGGTGGTGTGATGGCTGTGTGTGGGGCATGGGAAGAAGGTGAGGGGAGGTGTGTGATGGATTTTTGTGGGGAGGGTATGTGGTTTGAGTAAGAGAAGGCGAGTGGTGTGTGTATATGAAGACAGTAGCTGAGTGTGGTGTGTGTGTGTGTGTGTGTGTGTGTGGTGGGGGAGTGAGTGATCTGGACGTGTGTAGTGACGGGAAAGGTGAGTGGGATGAGTGTATGGACTAGGAGAAAAGTGGGGTGAATATGGATTGTGTGATAGAGAAAGGGGGGTTGGGTTGAGAAGAAGGGTGAATCTGAAATATGAGAAGGGGGTGAATGTGGGTTAGTATGAAGTGTGAGAAAGGGTTGAATGTGGCGCGTGAAAGAACGGGGCATGTGTGGTGGGATTATGCTTGTGAGGAGAGTCTGTGTGGTGCGTTTCAACGAAAAGGGGTGAGTGAAGTCTGATGAGCAGGGGTGCCCCGAGATTTTCAACATCACATAGGGGTGCCCCTGCTCAATAAAGGTTGCAAACCACTGGCTTAAGCAAAAGGTTCAACTGGAATCTGATATTATCAACGTGCATTTACCTGTTACAGTTGTTTGTGAGAGCTACTAAGGTTTATATTTCACAAGTGATGTTGGTATGCAAGAATAGTTATCATGTTTTATTATATGTAATGTTACCAACTTCTCTTATCCTAACTGCAGTCCTGTGACTTACACAGGAGGCCTGATACAATGTCTAACATGGGGAAGGTAGAAAAGGAGGGTATAGATTGAAGGGACTGCTCATGATACACTTGGCCATAGTTACTAGGCAGTGTTATTCCATTAGACACTATCTGTTTCCTAGAAGACACCAAATGGCCCATTCACTTAAATGGGTTGTAATGGGTGTCTTCTGGTGCCGGAAGTTGTGTTATAAAATAACACTGCTAAGTACACTATGGCATCCAAAGTCATAGATAGGAATCACAAACGCAGCACTTATCATGCAAAGCGCTACCTCTATTGTTAGCGCTATTATAAGAATATAAAAATATATGTAGTAACACATATAAACTAAGGCACATATTCTGTGTTTTGCCATTTGTTAAAGCCGTTTCAGCTTAGCATTCATTCCCAATCACCTGATCAAAGTTTAAGACTTCGCTAATGAATTTTCAGCATGTAAAATATTGGGCAAAGCTTGTAAACACGTCTACATTCCACGTCTAAAAAACACGTCTACATACCACGTCTAAAAAACATGTCTGCATTCCACGTCTAAAAAACACGTCTATATTCCACGTCTAAAAAACACGTTTATATTCCATGTCTAAAAAACACGTCTGTGTTCCACGTCTAAAAAACACGGCTACATTCCACGTCTAAAAAACACATCTGCATTCCACGTCTAAAAATCCTGTCTACATTCCACGTCTAAAAAACATGTCTGCATTCCACGTCTACAAAACACGTCTAAAAAACCTGTCTACATTCCATGTCTACAAAACACATCTGCATTCCACGTCTAAAAAAAAACACATCTGCATTCCACGTCTATAAAACATGTCTACATTCCATATCTAAAAAACCTGTCTACATTCCATGTCTACAAAACACGTCTACAAAACACGTCTAAAAAACACGTCTACATACCACGTCTAAAAAACACGTCTGCATTCCACGTCTAAAAAACACGTCTGCATTCCACGTCTACATTCCATGTCTAAAAAACACGTCTACATTCCATGTCTAAAAAACACGTCTGTATTCCACGTCTAAAAAACACAGCTACATTCCACATCTAAAAAACACGTCTACATCCCACGTCTAAAAAACCTGTCTACATTCCACGTCTAAAAAACACGTCTGCATTCCACGTCTACATTCCACGTCTAAAAAACACGTCTACATTCCACATCTAAAAAACACGTGTACCTTCCACGTCTAAAAAACACGTCTACATTCCACGTCTATAAAACACGTCTACATTCCATATCTAAAAAACCTGTCTACATTCCATGTCTATAAAACACGTCTACATTCCACGTCTAAAAAAAATGTCTGCATTCCACGTCTAAAAAAAAGGTCTGCATTCCACGTCTACAAAACACGTCTACATTCCACGTCTAAAATACACGTCTACATTTAAAAAAAAATTATCAGGCAAAAATGATAGAAATGGTGTATCCACCTTGATTAATAGACCCCTAATATTTTACATGCCTTGTTAAGCAAAAAAAAAAATACAGTGAAATAGTTCCCAATTTATAATGATGACATTTAATGATACAAAATATGACTAGTGCTTCAAAAAAGTCCTACTTCAGCAGTTTTCAGTGAGTGAATATAAAAATTTGAAATAATCTCATCCCGGCCATGCACTCATTTAACCCAGGCTGTACTTTAAAAGCTGCGCAAAGCAACAAGCATACGCTTTAAGGGACACACGTTACAGTCAACAAGACGCAAATAGAGATGCTCCATAAGTGCTCAACTGCATGTCTTTAACCAGAATCCCTGGCTGCAGCGGAATCGCTACGCTGAGTGATAATGGGGTAAAAAGCAGGTTTGGGGGACCTGCCTGAGACATGAAAGGTGCTCAAAAGTGTTCCTTACCATTACCTTCCTTACCTTGGAATTGATGCTCAGAGACCGGATGGAAGGAACGGCGATAAGACTGAAGCGTTCGTAGAGATACTCATTCGAAGAACTCCCTTTTAGCAAAGCAAATGGGACGAGGTAAAGTTCTCCCTCTAAAACCAGCACCAACTGTCGATGTCTCCCCACGGGACCACTGGAATGCATTAGCCCCTTAAAAACAATAATAATACAAATTAAATATGTACAAAGAAAATCTTGGAGCAGATAGCTACAGGCATACCGCGGTTTAAGGACACTCACTTTAAGTACACATGTGAGTAAGAACATATCGCCCAATAGGCAAATGGCAGCTCACGCATGCGCCTGTCAGCACGTCCTGAACAGCAATACCGGCTCCCTACCTGTACCGAAGCTGTGCGCAAGCGGGGAGGCTATGGAGCCTGTTACATATGCGTTATTTACATCAGTTATGCACGTATATGACAATTGCAGTACAGTTCATGCATCGATAAGTGGAAAAAAGGTAGTGCTTCACTTTAAGTATATTTTCGCTTTACATACATGCTCCGGACCCACTGCGTGCGTTAAAGCGGGGTATGCCTGTACGTACTTGACAAACTTAAATGACTTCAACAACACTTTTCCCTATAATGTTGGATCAGTTTAATTACCTGTTAGGGATGTCAATTAACAGCAATTGTAGATTGCTACTTTACAGTCTTTTCCTTGAGTTCTTGCTAATCAGATGCAAAAAAATGTACATGCTAAGAAATCAGAATATGGTTAGTGTGTGCAAATACAAATAACGGAGTGGTCACGCAAGGAGGGAATGCTTGATAAAATATTTCCCAGAATCCCTAGCTGCAGTGGAAGCATTGTATGCTAAGAGATAATAGTGAAAAGTAGACCTGTCAGAGACGTGTGACTGTGCTCACAAGTGGTATTTTTATTTGCTGTACACTGTACGTGGAGTTTTTTTGTCACTTTTTTTTACTCACCATAACTTATTTAATGTGTGGTTGAAACTTATCCCAGTTTCATATTGCAAAGCCAGTATAACCAGCCTCAAACTGATGAGATACAAAAGGTCAAATCAGCTGTCTGAGCAGGTTTACTGGCTATGTTAAAAAGCTGTGTAATACGGCAGGCATAAGCTTATAGGGCTCCATATTAAAATGAAGCAAAAGGTGACGCTGTGTGCTCATTTGCATGTCATTACCCAGAATCCCTGGCTGCAGGGGAAGCACTGAATGCTAAGAGATAATGATGAAAAGCAGAGACCTGTCCGAGACATGTGAGTGTGCTCACAAGTAATTATTTAATTTGATAAATGATGGAGTATAATGGGACCTACAGTATATATAAAGGTGTCACACACTATTTTTGTTGGGCGAGACTGGCACATGTCAAACGCAATTTGAATTGCACTTGTGTGAGCCCATATAATAACCTTATTTTTTTCCATCTGCACCAGTTGGGCCAACAAAATATTTTTTGCATTTGCTTTGGCAAACAGAAATAGCCTGCGCATGGCATTCAGATGTAAATGCTATGCGCTAAACAATATATTTTTCTGCATCAAAAAAAGGCTACAGTGCGTCAAAATTGTCGGCCAAGTTGAACTTGGCGTAAACCCTAAAAAGACTCGTAATAGTGTCAGCGCAGAATAAAGTTGCGACGTATGAAAACAACAATGTATTTGACGCAGCACGCATGTTTCATTATACAGGTTAAACAAATGTGTCATTTCCACATTATGGCTAAATATGACCCTAATAATGGATATTTACTAACACTAGTTATAAATGGAAAAATACACAGAATTATGTTTTCATTTCTATTGTATCAATCAGATATTTAACACAAGGGAAGCGTCAAAAAATGATTACAAAAAGAAATGATGTGTTGTATGTAGGAAGACTTCATACCTAGGACTCACCTTTTTGTGAAGGCTTGTATTACTTTAACACTGACATTTTAGAAACAACTAACAGTAACATTATATGGTAGCATACTGTATAGACACCAACGAATTCCCAGAAACTACCCATTAACCATACAGTACCTCTGTATTATAATACTGAGCAATACCAGCATGCACTATTATACAGTATCGTGAGATGCATTTTAGCATGTTATATTTACTATAGCACTGATATTTTCCACAGTAAAATATATATCGAGCTGAGTATTCTAGTTCTGCTCACTTCACATCCCCGGTTCACATGAGCGTTTGCATTAGAGAAAGAGATATAGGAGTCATTCATGCTGACATGATGCTGCCTCGGGAGCCTTCCTGAGAAACGTCTTTGCTCCGTTCTGACAAATTGTTTACAAAAACCAATGATTCCTTCAGGGAGGCGTTGATGGACCAAAGACTATGGTTAACTCGTTTGCATTCTCTGCAGCGAAATTGACCGGCGGTTGCTCAATCTTCCCTGTTCCCGCACAGTACGAGCTGACAGAAGTATCTTCCCATCACTGGAGTGTGGTCTCCAGAAATACTTCCCTTAGATATTACATTTGACTTTGTGCTCTGAGAGCATTAGCTCCAGGTGTCTTTTAGCAGCTATTGTAAGTCATAGTGACATGTGGCTACCCGTAGTTCCAATTTAGATGGAACCCCATAGGGCTTGGTGTTTTTAAAGGTAGCTGTGTGCAAGAAACAGATAAGTGAGACAGCCGGGGAAAAGAGCATTTTGATTCTATTTAGAGCTATTATTTGAAATACAATATTGGTGATCTTCATAAAACGTCCCAGCAAAAGCAAAATGATAACGATGAGCTTTGCTATTCCTAACAGAGGCAAAGTAAATGACCCTAGACATTTAGGCCCATGTTTACTAAGTGGCTCTGCAATGCCACAAGTGACCTTCTGGCAGCTGAAGACAGCTTACAGCGTATTCCCTTCAATGGCTTTTCTGGCGTCATGCTGGGGCGCGGAAATATCATTTTAAATTATGCTTCCGTACGCTTAAATACTAATCTGAAATTTCTTCACCTACACCATCAAAATACTGTCGCGGCCCCTTTAATCCTCCTGCTTACCCGTAAAAATGCGGGGAGGTTCTCCGTTTGTAACGGAGTTTCCCGCGCGGCGGCCGCATCATCAGACAAGCGCTAATGGCGCTTAACGTTGAAAGGGCCCGCGGCGCGGGAAAACAGTAGAAAAATGCCGCATCTGCCCGAGCTTTTAAAAAGCCTGCGGCCGCCACTGTATTTGTTCCTTTTTTGGGGTGCTCAGGAATGGGCTGTGCCTGGCATACAGATACATATGGTATGTACTAAAAAGGAATGTTTTTCTGTGCCCAAAATTATCTGCCAAGATCAACTTGGTTGAAACTTTATTTAGCGCAGAATTTAGTTGCTATAAGTTACTCATAAGAAGAAGAAAACCCCTATGAACCTCAGGTTGTAATGTTGTCACGCTAACCTTTCAAAATTGGTCTAAATGTATTTGATTTTTAAGACATTAATCAGTTACCTAGTTGTAAACTATTAGATATATCACTGTAATATGTTACAGCTATTCCTGAATGGGAAACCATCCTTTAATGCAGCGGTGCGCAAACTCCCTGCCCTGCCCCCCTCCCCCCCCCCCCCTCCTCCTCGGTCGCGCCTCCCCCTCGCCTCTAATGTTGCGTCAAATGATGCTGCGGGGTTATTTGACGTCCCATCTCTATGGCAAAGGGCGTCATTTGATGCCGCGTTGTCACAGAGACGCGTGACTGGAGCCGGATAAGTAAGTTTACAGAGGCCTCACGCTCTCTGCGCGGGAATGCCGCGCCCCCGAAAAGTCTTGCGCCCACTAGTTTGCGCACCGCTAATTTAATGCGCATTCTGCACACTGAATCATTAGCACACACTGTTTTCCTAATCACCGAGTACGTATATACAGTATCTGGATTGCAGATGTGCAAACCTTTCGTGATTCGTGTTGCTGCTGTTTCGATGGAACTACCGGCGCAAATGTTGACCAAACATTTGGACCTAAATGTTCTAGCGAAACAGTCCAGATTATTCCAAGTTTACTTGAATTGCAAAAGTAATCGAAATTCATTGGACATGCAATGCCCACTGTCTTTTTAGCGTTAAGCAAACTTCTTGCAAACGTTTTGGATCGAAGAAAAATCTTCGCCAAACCAAAGTTCACTAACATGCAAAATGTTTAATCATCCCTAATCTGGAATCCTACATTAGGCTAAGGCCTCAGTGCGCGCAACGGGGTACCTGGCGGCGCTCGATACCTTCATCAGCGTGACTTGATGGACTCCAGGCAACTCTCGGCAGGGAGGCGCAGCGGGGGTGCGGCCATGATGCCACGCAGCTGGTTCACCCTCATTGGCTGAACCGTCGCTTGACCAATGCTCGCCTGCTGCGCCAAAAGACAAAAATCTTGTCTTTTGGCAAACGCGGTCACGCATCGCACTTTGTGCACACGCCGACTGGGGCCTGCCTGTAAAAGATGTGTGCAGGGGTACATTTAATGGAGACCGATTAGAGTGAAATTAAATCCCGGCTTTATTGCGCCTGTTCCTTAAACAAGGCAAAACATACAAAAAGAAACAAAATAAAGGCCTACTCCACTTTGGAGAATAACTAAACCTTTACTCCAGCTGTTTCTAGCTAAGCTGGTTACTACCCTAAATATAAATATATATATATAAATATATATATATATATATATATATATATATATTCATGTAGAGGTATCAGTACCGTGTTAGCCGAGCTTCAATAATCAAAAAAATAAAAAAATAAATAGATGATACCGTTCTGTGGCTAACGAAATGCTTTTATTTGTGCGAGCTTTCGAGATACACTGATCTCTTCTTCCGGCGGTGTTACAATGAATGAAGCAAAAGGTAAACTTAAAAACAGTGTCTCTTGGAATGTTATCTGTGCTGTTTAACACCTCTAGCCATAAAACACATCCACACCGGGGGAAGGAACAGCACAGATAACATTCCAAGAGACACTGTTTTTAAGTTTACCTTTTGCTTCATTCATTGTAACATCGCCGGAAGAAGAGATCAGTGTATCTCGAAAGCTCGCACAAATAAAAGCATTTAGTTAGCCACAGAACGGTATCATCTATTTATTTTTTTATTTTTTTGATTATATATATATATATATATATATATACACACACACAACAGTCCAACAAGAAAGTCTCTTTTATCTGTTTGTGTTGTTGTAGCTGTAGGGGAGGGGCTCTCTGCTCTCCTGGCTCAGCACCCTTGTGTGCTATGGAAATGTCCAGGTATAGAGGTCTTGTCCCCTCATGTCTTGCTGTCAACACACAGTCCTGTGTGCTTCAAGACTCTCTCATTAGTCCAGGTGGAGACTAGTTAACTGAGTGGCTGCAATTAACCATCTCTCTGCTGGATTCTCAGAGCTCTGAGGCTGCTTTATTTAAACAGGGGTAAATCCCTGTTACACTGACCCACAGAAGGCTGTACTTTGTGTGCGGCGCGCGCAGCCACCTTACACAGGTGAAAGGAAAGACTCACTACACAGAGGTTACATTAACAAAACACGCTTTTTGTTTAGAAGTTTTGCTTGTATTACTGTGTAACGGGTATTCCCCCTATCCCAATTGCAGATAGAGTGCCTGTGAGGGGGAACCTATATGTTACCAGGTGTGGTGCATATACCTGCAGGTTCACAAGAGGCCTGAGCCTCCGCTTGCTGGGAACCTGGGTTGCTCTCTGGAACGTTTCTTCGGTCAGCGCCTCCACCTATGTAGGATTCTAGGAGTGTAGAATGTTCCCTACACAGGACCCACATATAGTAACCACATACACAGGAGTATAAGTATAACCGTTTACTATATGCAGAATCAAACATAACACAATACACATCAGCAATTATAACAGTGACAGTGTCCTTCTATGACACTCACAGGCACAACTACCCGTCTTCTCACAGTGCTTTAACCCCCACACCTTATACCTTCTCCAACACTGTGTACCCAGAGTCCCACGAGTCCACTTAACAGACCCAGAACCTATAGACGGGATCAGCGCCTGATGTACCGGTATGTTGGTGCACGATAAATACAATACCTGCCCCAGTGCTCCAGCACCTGAGGCTGCAGATTCTTCACAAAGGATCCGCTGCTCTGCGATCTCCTCTGTGACGTCCTGCAACTCTGCCTGGCGGTGGGTGACTCCCGCATGGAGTGATCCACCTTTGGAAGGTCTCTTATCTCTGCAGCCGCAGAGAATGATTCACTCTTGCTTCCAAGGGCCAGGATGTAACGCTTCCTGGCTGTAACCCTCACTATGCTGGTTCTACAGGACCCTGTCCCTATCCTAAGGGGAGTCCCTGCAGCAAACCACAAGCTGGGGTGAGTAGAGCCTACCTGGGGCCTGGGGGAGACTTCTGGCCCTGTGAAGAAGGCTACTTGCCTTCCTGCACATGCACACCCTCCCCTCCCTGTGTCCCAGCTTCTTACTGACACTCCCTGTCTGCACACAACATTGTATCTCCTTTGCTGCAGGAGAATCTGTAAACCCTATTGGCTTTAATGCAGAAGGTGATAGGGGTGAAGGGCAGTCCCCAGAGGCTGCTGGGAATCGTAGTCCACTCAGGACCTCTTCTCTATTAGCTCCGCGTGCTCGATCTCTACTGCGCATGTCTGAAGCTGTAATGGCCGCCGCTACTCTTAACTGAGCATGCGCAACTTCCAAGAGCTCCTGCACACATGTAATGGCCACCGCTACCCTTGCCAACCTCTGTGCATTGCACTGCACAGGCGCGAACTCCCGCGCCAACCTCAACATGGCCGCCGTGCCTGCTCTGCTTACGCGCAAGCCTCCGCACATGCGCGAACACATTAAACATGGCGGCGTCCTGCCGCAGCTGCCACCGGGAGCCCCCGGGAACGCGCTCGCCCCTGCAGCAGCAAACACGCAAGGGGGAAAGAAACCGGCAGACAGGGGGACCGGAGGGACCCTGGCTACAACTGTATACATTATAAATAATATTCAGTAAATTGACACAAATCGCTTTAAATGGCAAACTAAAGCATCTTATCATAATTAGTTATCACTGAGGACTACAATGGATACAGAATATGTGGCAAACGTTTCTATGGGAAACTAATTTTTACAATAGATAGCCAACTAATTAGATCCTGCAAAAGGACTGGATTGCTAATATATTATTCTTTGTTTGGACAACGATGGACAAGTGTAAATGTTGCCAGCATGAAAAAAGCACGAGTGAAACATTGGTCCTTTGTTTTAAAAGAAAGCAGCATTCTTTTGTTTTCATAGAAAGTTAAAAAGATTAGCCAAAAATTGCCTTTCACCTTTTTTGTTCTGTTCTGCGTCTCTCATATCCCTGGAACCATACCGGGCGCCACACTATCCAAGATATATGTCCTTACAAAAAAGGTCACATCGGGATAACAACATTGGGAGGGATGCTGATGATGACATTATTCACGCTTTTTTGTTATTAGTCTGGCATCAGTGGTTATTATTATTATCATCATCATCATCATGTATGGTGCCAACGTATTCCGCATCGCAGTGTACAATGTCGGAGGGCAGACAATAACATTGTTGACAAGAGTACAAATATGTTAAAACAAACTGAGACAATAGTAAGGAGGTCACTGCCCCAAGGAGCTTACACTCTAGAGCAGGCGTGCGCTAACTTCTGTGCCTGCTCTCCCCCAGTGCTCACGCCCCCCCCTTACCTGTGTGCCGGCGTCAAATGACACTGCGGGGTCATGTGACGTTACGTCACGTGACAATGCCGCGATGCTATGGCGACGGACGGCAAATGACGCCCCGGGGTTATGTGACATCACATGACGCCGCATTGCCATGACGACGTGTCGGGCCCGAAGCTGGTTGAATCACAGTAAGTGAGTTACAGAAGTCTCCCGCGGTACCCCGGCTTTTAATTTAAATGCCTTGGGGAAGAGCGCGGAGCCTCTGTAAACGATGCAGTGCCCGAAAACATGCTCCGGGCGCGCTCCCCAATTTGCGAACGCCTGATCTAAAGGGCTTTTCCATGTATGTGTGGTAGAGAGTCTGCTTGTGCATGGCAGAGAATTTCAGAGTTGGGGTGCAGTCCAGGAGAAGGAGCCGGAGTGAGAGGAAGTAATAAGGGCGTTGGAGAGACGCAGATGTAGAGCGGAGTGCAGACTGCGCGTGGGAAAGCACTTGGAAATTACGTCAGAGGTGTAGAGAGGGGTGTGTTATGTATAACGTTGTAGGTGACCACAAGTGTATTCAATTTGACTCTAGTGAGCAGAAGAAGAATGGTTCCCAAGCTTTTTGAGCTGAACCCCCACAAAAGTATTTATTTTGCCTTGTGGACCAATATGCTATACAGAAATCCCATTGAAAAATAATAAGAATTCCACGTAGTGGCATATATTACGTGAGTTATTAATGCTGGACAAATACACTTTCTCTGAACGCTTCACTTTATTTGTCTCAGTTTATGTACAGTATGTACTATATATCTTTATTTATATAGCGTCCCGGTACATCGCACTTCAGTAATACCCGGGACATAACAATATATAACACATAATGGAAATAAGCACATAAAACAATAGGAAAAAGGTGTCCCTGCCCCGAAGAGCTTACAATCTAAGTGGTAAGTGGGGAGAAGTTAGAGACAGAAAGCGGGTGTTTTGGTAAGTGCGTCTGCATGGGGCCATGATCACAATCTAAGTGCATTCTATACGTCACCTGTTGTCGCTCTGAACCCCTTATTAAACCTTCTCAACCCCCTCAGGGGCCAGATCCGCAGACTGGGAAACACTGTATAAAATAAACCATTTGAGTGGAACTGTTTTGTTACTTTAATCAATTTTTTTGCCAATGATCAAAAAAATCCCCAAACTCTTGTTAGCGCATGGACTGTTCAAATACAAAATACCTGCAGCTTTATTACATCTCATGGTAAACAAACAACTTCCTGGCCACCTACTTGGCTTCTTCAAGATATGAAGGTTGGTCTTTCACTGGATGAAGCCATATGGGTTTCTTTATTTATTGTAGTTACTGCAATTAAGCTGTAGCATTTTCCTTATAGCGTTTCCTTGACAAATGTGTTGTGTTATAAAGGTGGGTGCGTCCCACGACGTCCTCGTGAATTATTCAGCAGCTAATTAACTCCAGCAGAGACTATTTTGCTGACTGCGGTATGTGGAATAGTAGTCTTAGCTCCGTCGTCGGATTGCCTCTTACAATCGCCATTCTACCCTTCAGCCTTTATTTCTCGAGGGAGCGATTGAAAGATGAGCGCGGTGCAGTTTTAACAGCGTCTTAAAGATGCAATCCCACTGGGGATTATTTGTAATGTTTTCAGGAAAGAGGCAGACCTCAGCACGAGGTTTGTATCCTTTGCATAAAAAAGTGTACTTTTTAACAAATAAAGATCATTAAAAATAAATGATCACTACTAATCCACTTACAGTTGTGCTAACATAAGGGAGTGCAATAGCAGAAAATGCCTTCTTTATTTGATCTAGTTACTGTAACATCTTATGCATGCTACTGTAATAATTTCTTCCTAGGTACCTTTAACAGTCTTGTTTAACCTCTCCGTCTAAATAATGGGACGTTAGCTAACACAGGAGTGGACGTTATGTTCCGTGAGTTAACACCTTATTCACTAAGCTAATTAGCTGCAAAAATAACGGTTGTCATTGAGCTCATTAGCAGAAACTTAGGGGCCTATGCTATAAGCGTCGATAAGCCACTTATCGAGCACTTATTAGCCAAAATGCCAACTGCTACTCAGTAAGCCTCGAAAAGTGGGCGATAAAGGCATGAATTGTCAAAAATTTCAGCCGTTATCTTCCTTAAGATATGGTAAAATTACTCCAACTAAATTTCGATTTCAAATGGAATCAGAACCATATTAAATATCTAGGGGTCCAATTAACAAAGGATTATTCAACCTTATACAGTACGAATTTTAAACCATTCTTCGACCAAATAACTAAGGATTTGGCCACTTGGAATCCCAATATAATATCCTGATTTGGGAGGATAGCCACTATTAAAATGAATATTTTACCAAGACTTCTCTATCTCTTTCAAACTCTCCCAGTTAGAATCTGTCAGAAAGACTTAATTAATATACAGAAGAAAATTTTCAAATTTGTTTGGCACAATAGGCGACCCAGGATATTCTTTATAAGTCCAAATCAGGAGAAGGCTTAGCTCTTCCAAATTTACAAAACTACTATAGAGCTGCACAGTTAGGACAACTCATTAGCTGGTATGCAAACCCAACCGATAAACGATGGGTCGAAATAGAGGATTTGATTTGTTCCCGATGCGAAATAAAGAATCTCCTCTGGCTCAATAAAAAATCTAGACCAAATGAGATCTACAAAAACCCGGTGATATCTTTTGCCTGTAATATCTGGGATTCCCTTAAATCCAGGTTCCAACTAACCGGCATCCCATCCCTTATGCAACCCCTATTCTCGGACCCCTCCCTTCCTTTCTACACAAGTAACCCACAATCCAATATTTGGGTTCGAAAAGGACTCATAAGAGTTAATGACATTCTCATTCAAGGGAAAGTCCCTTTATTCGCCTCGCTACAAACAAACTACGATATCCCCTCTTCCGAATATTTTACATTTCTCCAGGTTAGACACTTTATCCAATCAGTCTACAAATCAAAACAATCCCATGTTTTAACTTTATATGAGGACTGGTGTCTGCGCCAACCCCATACAAAGGGCATTATCTCCAGAATATATCAGCGCTTATCCCCTATCAAGAGCAACCAAACCCCTGATAATTATATGGTATCCTGGGGAAAAGATTTTAACGTCAGTATAGACCTCGATACTTGGAAAGACATCTGGGAAGCCGCTTCCAAAAATTAATTGTGCGTCGTGATTAAGGAGAATATCTACAAGCTAATATTCAGATGGTATATGACTCCTGCCAGGTTGCACTCTTTTCTCCCAGGTGTTTCCCCTCTGTGTTGGCGTGGTTGCGGTGAAGTGGGGAATATACTACAAATATTCTGGTCATGTCCCAAAATCCAACAAACATGGATGGAAGTGTTCACCCTAATACTGTATATAAGATTTTAGAAATCAATGCCCCACATGACCCAATATATATGTTGCTAGGAAAACCAATAGTTAACCATACTAAAAAAGAAGCTAAAGTAATATCCCACATTTTAAACGCTACAAGGTGTACAATTGCCACAAATTGGAAACAATCTGACCCACCATCCCTAAACCAACTAAATAACAAAATGTGGCATATAGTCATAGTCATAGTATATATGGAAAAACTCTCAGCCTATTTAAACGGCTCTACCTCGCAATTCTCTGAGATTTGGGCTCCTTGGTTCCGCCATGCAGGTATATCCCCATACATAGATAAGAATACTTGGAACAGACTGATACATGTGGTATTCAAATTGTTGTTTACTGTGCTATATTGTTACAAATGCTGTCCCTTCCCTCCCTTCCCTGATCTCCCTCCCCTTTATTGTTCCACAACTAGTTTATCTGTATTATTGCACTCCCCCTCCCCTTTTTTTCCTTTTTTTTCCACGTTTTCTGTTTTGTTTTTCATATTTCTTTATGTATATAAAATGATCAATAAAAATCTAAGTAACAAACAAAAAAATTCAGCCGTTATAAAAAAATCGCCGGGTGAGCGGCGATAAGCCACTTATCGGCAGGTTCTGAAACTCGTGCAATTCTAGTAGCCACGATTAGATTATCGAGGCCAATCGCGGCTCTAGAATGGTGAGTTTCTCCCAAAATCCTCACGACAAGAAAAGTTGGCGGGAGGCTGGTGAGAAGATGCTGAGAAGCGGCGATACAGGACTTCGAAAAAAAAATGCTTTTTTTCTGCATTGGATTGATGCCTGGAGTCTCCGGAGCTGATATCCATTAATATCAGTACCGGAGACCCCCGGCATGAATCCCATGCAATAAAAATGCTTTTACAGGCAACCTTAGGTAATGAAGGGGTTAACCCCTCCCGCTATCAACCAAGGGCCAAATACCCCCTTCACCCACCCCCGCTACCCACTAGAAACACTAATACCCTCATCCTCTACCTCTACATGATTGATACCAGAGGCCGCGGATGTCCTCACGTGGTCCCTGCGGGTGTCTGGAGGCCCTCGGGTGGTCCCGCAGGTGTCTGGGGGCTCTTGGGTGGTCCCTGCAGATGTCAGGGGGTTCTCGGGTGGTCCCAGTGGGTGTCTGGGGCCCCTCTGGTGGTCCCCACGGGTCTCTGGGGGCCCTCAGGTGGTCCCCAAGTGTCTGGGGGTCCTCAGGTGGTCCCGTGGGTGTCTGGGGGCCCCCGGGTGGTCCCCACGGGAGTCTGTGGGCCCTTGGGTGGTCCCAACAGGTGTCTGGGGGCCCTCGGGTGGTTCCCATGGGTGCCTGGGGGCACTCGGGTGGTCTCCACGGGTGTCTGGGGGCCCTCAGGTGGTCCCCATGGGTGTCTGGGCACCCCATAATGGGCCTGTATCTCGGGAAGCAGGGGGTCCCCGGACCTAAAATCAACGTTTTTCTGCTCCGGAGACCCACTGCTCATCTACACTAGTATTACATTTTATATTAAAAAACATACATTTCGGGCGAGATTTGCGCAAAGAGAGGCAGCTCTCTCTGCAGCTGAAAGAAATCGCCGGGTAAGGCCTTTTCAGAGAGGTGATCATCACGCCGCCGGCTACTCGCCCGTTTTGGAAGTTTAACTATCACAGGTAATCGAGGCTTTCTGAATACCGTGATAGCAACACTTAAAAAATGGCCAAGTGATTTAAATGGCCAAGTGATGTTTTTTTATGAACACTTATAGCATGGGCCCCTTAATCTCATGTTATCACTGCGTTAAACCTCACATATTGTGCCATTATTTAAGTCTTTCAGACTCTGTATAGGACCCTTTTTCAGAAGACGGGGGAGGAGGAAAGAGGAAGAGGGGGGCGGGAGAGAGGAAGAGGGAGAAAGGAGGAGAGAAGAAGAGGGATAGAGGGGGAGGCAAAGAGGAAGAGGGGAGAGAGGAAGAGGGGGAGAGAGAGGAAGAGGGGAGAAGGGAGGGAGGAATGAAGAGGTGGGGGAGGGAGAGAGGAAGAGGGGGGAGAGGAAGAGGGGGAGGGAAGGAGAGAGGAAGAGGGAGAAAGGAGGATAGAGGAAGAGGGATAGAGGGGAAGGGAGAGAGGAAGAGGGGGGAGGGAGAGAGGAAGAGGGGAGGAGGGAGAGTGAAAGGGAGAGCGGGAAGAGAGGAAGAGGGGGAAGGAGAGAGGAAGTGGGGGGAGGGAAAGAGGAAGAGAGGGAAGGAGAGAGGAAGATGGAGATGGGAAGAAAGAAAGAGAAGATAGAAGGAGAGAGATAAGGAGAGAGGGAGAGAGGAAGAGGGCGGAAGACGAGAGGAAGAGGGCGGAAGGCGAGAGGAAGAGGGGGGAAGGAGAGGAAGATGGAGACAGGAGGAAAAAGAAAAGAGAGGGGGAGAGATAAGGAGAGAGATAAGGAGAGAGGGGAGAGCCCATTTTCATATAATTTAGAATAACGTCTGTTATTTTAATATGCCATGCTATTTATGGGAGTAAATCCTGATTAACATCATGTTAAGTGCTTTAGTGAATACAGCGTTACCATTAGCGGGATGTGAACCTCATGGTACAGATGTAGCACACGTTATGCCACCTGCCCCTTTCTCATGCACGACTAATTCATTTTCAGTGGTGTCTGCTCCTGCTGATTCGTTTGGATGCTCCTGCTGATGCGTTGCGTGTATCCCACTCAAAGCCACCACAGCTTGTACATGGGCCTAGGACAGAATGTGGAGCTGGGGGTGAGGGGGCGGTGCGGAAGGTTTGTAGAGCGGGGTGGAGGAGGTAGGATAGCGGGCCTTCAGTACGTGCGGGCCTGGGGCACAGCTACAGAGGAGGGACCAGCCAGACGATCACGTTAGTGCTTTCTTCTGCTATCTGCTGGACGGGACTCCCCACTGCAACCAGGCGCAGGACAGTTATCTTGGTTCTCCTACCGTCGGCAGCTGTGGTCCCGCTACCACGTGCCCGGGGGAACAATAACGGCTGCTACATCTGTAAGTAGTCTAACAGAGCTTAGTGAATCCCACCCCCCTTTCTTGGGGTCTCTCTCTCTTTCTTTCCTTCCTTCATTCTCGCATGCCTTTCCATTTCTGTTAATATTCTCCATTGCAAGTCCTTCTCAGCCATCATTTTTCTGCGCCTCCGCACATGATCTGTGTCACTCCCAAACTAAAACTGATACGACCACCTCAACAGTTTTTGGAAATTAAAGAAATTAATGTTATGTAAAAAGCTAAACTCACATGGACTCAGAGCCCAGAGCCCAGTCCCTGCATCTCTACTGATGTTTCGTTTGCGAAAGATGTAAAATCCTCGACTCGTTTTGTCTTCATTTGTTTTCCTTTGTTGGTTCCATAACTGCATGAGACGTCAATGAGTTTTCAGCCCTTATCCTACAGAGAAATATAAATATATATATTTTTCATGCAGATGCAGAAGCATCAGAAAAGAAGCCAGTTATCCTTCGGGGATTAAACGGGATGTGATTTAATTTTCTGTGATGTTTTATGTTCTGTCTTGTGCGCTTCTTAAAGATGTAGTAAGTGAAAGTGTTGTTGCCTTTGTGACAGCAAAGGACACAGTGCTCGGAGGAACCACAGCACAGATCTAACCCGAGGCAAAAATTAAATCAAATACTGGTATTATGCCAAAGGAAAAATACTATTTTGGAAGGTTCCTTGTTTGCTGATGAGATTCTTCAACAATTGGATGGTAGGTAATGCCAAGGCAGTGGTTTGATTAATTCTAACAAAATAGTTAAACATCTCGAAATGTCTCAATTCTGCAGTGTAATCATTTAACATAATAATAGTAATGTAACCTTTTGAAAACACTGGTGCCATTGACTTGTATTGAGTTTCAGGAGGCAATCCAAGCAATATCTTATATGTGGTTGTTTTCTTTTGTTTTGCTTTTTAAATCAGGTTTGTGGTATTAGATATTTACTGCATTTTTTTATTATTCAGCTGTTAATGCAATTTTTTATGTATTTTAATATACTGAGCATCCTTAGATTTTTTTTTTAGCAGGCTTTAGCACACCTCAGCAGTGCAAGATATTTGCAACACTTTCCTGTTTGTGATCATTTGTTGCCAATATTCCCAGCAGTTTGAGTTGCAAACTGTAACAATAGATAATGTTATCTTAGTAATATATGAATACATTGTAGCTGCTGTGCTACATTGACTGAAGGATTGATTGAAACAGAAAGGCGGCCATTTAGTGAACCCTGGCAAGCAGGATCTTTGCTGGTCGATCAGAGCAGAACGATTGATCGGCAGCTTCGGTAATTCGTTTTCAATAAAGGTAACCAAAGGCTGCACATAATAAAACAAAATCTTATTTTTGTTTTATTTTGTTTGAAGTCCCGCATGGATCTTTAAGGCTCCAGTGCTACTTGTGGATGATTTTATTTATTTTTAAACTTGAAAATAATTATAAAAACTAAAAGTTAAATAGCACAATTTGGGTCCTACATGTATAAATCTGGTTCTCTTCCAGGAAGATGTCCTGTGAAAAAACATTGGAAGACCCCTAGTTCACCAAGACATACTCCATCTAAGATCTTGTAGCATCTTTTGGTTTCAATGATGCTAATGTTTGGCAGTTACCTACCACAAATGGAATGGACTTCAATAGTACCAAGTAGATGCGAGTACAAAAACCTCTCTCTTGAAGTCAGAAGTGTGGTGGTATTTGGGCAGCGGTGTCAAACTCCAGGCCTCAAGGGCCACCAACAAATCAGGTTTTCAGGATATCCCTGATTCAGCACAGGTGGCTCAATCAGTGGCTCAGTTATTGACCCCTGAACTGGGGGGTAAAGAGAACCACGATTTGTTTTACTTTATAACATCAGAGTACAGCACCACTATTAACAAACTTAGCTCCACTTTCTATTATAAGAAAAATGGGTTTATTTTAGAAAACCTCACCCCATCACAGATACTGTGAAAATTTCTCTGAGACATGGTTAGAATGGCCTTTCCACTATGCTAAATACATTTAGATATTGTTGTTTTTTTTATTATTAGGGACATAACTACTACTTTTTGTAAGCTACTTCGACCAATGGCTAAAGTGGCTTTACTATGAAAAAAGATTGGTTATGCATTGGGTAGTCAATAGGAGTGTCCATGAGATAGTGTCCCAATTGGCATTCTCACCGCGTTATGAATAGTCCCCGTAGATATTATTATATATACTGCAAGTTGACGACATTCTATGGCATATTGGAAAGACAGTACTAACACTGCGGTCCCCAATCGGATCATCCCCAAGATCCATGGGTTTAGACTTTGTTCTCTTGTCTTTCAATGTGAAGATGTGTTGGTGCATGTGATTGAGTGCGTTGCAGGGACGTGTTAGTAACGTTAGAGTTAAGGTAATTGCACAGATATCTCTAGACAGCATCCTGGAATGCAGACTTTGTAACTGTTTCTCCCTTCCCATGGGCTG
Source organism: Ascaphus truei (assembly GCF_040206685.1). NCBI lineage: Eukaryota > Metazoa > Chordata > Amphibia > Anura > Ascaphidae > Ascaphus > Ascaphus truei. Next base: position 29,986,233 of record NC_134495.1, read on the forward strand.
AAGGCAGCAGGAGAACAATTCTTACCAACCTTACCCAGTACACAGAAAGCAGCACTGGGTAAGGTTGGTAAGCACTAGATTTATCAGCAAGAATAATAGTTCTGTTGGCTAACATTGGTCTTCCTGATAGAACATGACGTTCTGAACTCAATGGATAAAAATCTGCTTCATGTTTAAAATAAGCAATTCAGCCAGGAAGCGTAAAGGGATCCTTCTCCTCATTAATAAATAATTACCATTTCATTACAGAAGCTTTTTCCTAGTAAAACCTTAGTGGTAAAAAGAGGTCGCCTGGCATAAAATAGGATCTACATGGCAAACGATCAGTTATTTCTAAAAGGGAATAGGTAAGAATGAAATAAGGTGCATTTTTTAACAAGTAAAATACAATGGATTACTCCGTCAAATCCTAGTTTTAGTATCCAGAATATAAAAGTGAAATTCTAACATACAACTTCAAACGCTTCTCCATAACGTTCCAAATTATTTTAAAAGCTTTCTTATTTCGAGCATATGGGAAAGTTACCTTGTATAAGATGTACAGCTATAATTCCAAGTGGCATGCATTTAACATGATCTCACTCACAGTGCATGGAGTATTTTTGGAAAAAGCCGCATTTCCTCACTTGTGGTCAGTGTACTAAAAACTCTGCAAAAACCTGTCATATTAATTTATGGTAACTATATATGTGTGCTGGTGCTAATGGCTCAGCCAAGCTTTCCGGATGCGTTCTGTATCTTTTAAGCTTGCTAAATGGAGTTACAGTTGAATCATGCACTGTAGCACTGATCAGTACGGCAAGTTTCGGCCGCAAGTTTTCAAAGACATAATAATTTATTTCTCCAACGGCTTCTTGCACCCAAAAATGTTGCAGGTTCAGCGTGTGTATTATTGATCCAAGAAGAGATCTGATGTATTGGATTTAGAAAGTAATTTGTTTTTTCCCCCCCTTGTGAAACATCTCTTGCAAATGTTACACTGGGGTATTTTGTTTGCCTACTTCACGATCAATATTAGCATCTCATCCAGTATTGCATTGAACAAACAGCTGAACTCTATAATATGTCTTTCTGAAAGGCAAGCTGGCAATTTTCTTTTGCTATTTTGTTAACATGGAATTGAAGCAGGGGATCTCAGGAGCTGAACCCCATTCGTGGCAGCTCTGGGAACCCCTTGCTTCCTGAAATACTTACCTCCTTAGGGGGAGCCGGTAGCTGCTCCACTTGCCTAGCAGGGTTCCTGTAATGACAGAGTTTCAAAGCTCCCTCGCCCTGCCGGCCAATAGGAAGCCGTGATGTCCTCGAGTTTGGCTTCCTATTGGCCACCATGACACGGGAGATTTAAACTTTGCCAAGATACTGGCAGCCCCTTCCCCTTTGGAGGTGTGTATCTTGGGAAGAAGGGGGTCACCATAGCTGAAATTAATGGGGTTTAGCTCCGTATAGTCCCTGCGTCAAACCTGTGTTAAAAAAAACAGTAATAACAATAAGCACAAATTGCTCCTTTAACCCTACTGTAGTGCCGACGATCATTCTAAAACAAACCTGGGGCAATCTCCAAAAAGACCCAGGTACATGCTGGGTACATGCTGCAACATGTCACACATTTCTGCAGACAGACTAATGGCCCATTGGATTAACAGCGGGGGTCCCTGGCAGTCCCATTAAAACTGAATGGGACTGCCAGGAACCCCTGCTGTGTTAATCCGGTGGGCCATTAGCCTCTGCAGAAATGTCACTGAAATGTACCCAGCATGTATCCAGCATGTACCCAGCATGTACTATACCCAGCATGTACTTGGCTGGTTTAAAGCAAGTTTTTAAGGCGAGTTTTAGAATACTCATTGGCTCGTGTGTATGTTATGAACAACGTGCAGTGTGCACTGTGTCTTGCCATCGCAATTTTTCAAAACTGGGTAAGTCACGGGAAAGACAACAACTCGCTACATTAATATTCTTTACATCTAATAAAGAAAATCATACTTATATTAGTATGCCATTCTGTTACATGCTGTAAGAATACAGGGATAATCCTCCTTAGGGTTGAAAGCAATCTAAGCCTTCTCCCATGCTGCCACCCGCTTGTGGGATAGTGATAGTTTTGATGTGCGGATTATTTTGTTTAACTGGGATCACCAGGTGGATTTAAAGTAAAAGGGTAATAAATCGTGGCTTTGGCCTCTTGTTTCCTAAAAACAATCTATTTACTACTCTATCTTTTAACAGAAGCCACACTATGGAGAAATAGTAAAAAAATAAATTAAGAGCTGTCTGGTCCAATTTAAATTTATTGGAGTCACCTGTGGAATGATTGTTTAAATGTGCAAAGTGAAAGTAAATGCTAACTCTTAAATATATATATATATATATAGTTTGAGAGGACGTTAACCAAATGAAACTATATTTCCTTATTTTATTGATTTTTGAAATAATTTGCAGTGCGCCAGCATTGAGGGAATGGTTTGTTATTCTAACACTAAGCAAACATGTATTAATGGTTGGTTAGTTCCCTATTACCAGTGTCAATGAATTTTTTAATCAGTCTCCTAATAGTCAAATAACAGGAGTGGAATCCAATATTGTGAAACAGAAACAAAAAGTAAAGCAGTCGCCATAACAGAAATGCATGGAATCAATATTGGACCAGTGTGAATAAATTAACTACAGAAAATGGAAATGTAAAGAAGAATAAGTTCAGAAAATTGCCACCAAATGAATAAAGGGGATGGAAAATCTGATTTATGAAAAGAGGCTAGCTAAATTAGAAATTTGTTTACATTAGAAAAGAGGCGTCTAAGAGGGGATATGATAACTATATACAAATATATTCAGGGTCAATACAAGGAACTTTCTAAACAACTATTCATCCCAAGGGCAGTACAAAGGACACAGGGTCATCCCTTAAGGTTGGAGGAAAGGAGATTTCACCAGCAACAAAGGAAAGGTTTCTTTATTGTAAGGGCAGCTACAATGTGGAATTCATTACCCATGGAGACTGTGATGGCAGATACAATAGATATCTTCAAAACAAGGTAGGACATATTTTTTAGAAAGGAAAAGTATACAGAGATATACCAAAATAAGTAAACATGGGAACAATATTGATCCAGGGAGAAATCTGATTGTGAGTGGAAGGGATTTATTTTTCACTTCTAAGATTAGATGATGTGTCACTGAGGTTTTTTGTTTGCCTTCCTCTGGATCAAAATACTGTAAATACTGTACAAATATAGGATAAAGTATCTCTCGTCTAAAATAAGCATAGGTTACACTTGATGGACATACAGTATGTCATTTTTTTCAACCTACTTTGTAACAATGTAACTATGTAACAATTTTCATATCTGGGAATTAAACAATTACCTGTTGATATATATTTTAAGCCATTTCTTAAGGTTGCTTTTTATTTACTGTAAATGGATGATAACAATCAATAATTGCTGTGTTACTTTAGTGAATAGATGCCTTAAAGCAGCAATCCATGTTTTGTTTTTACGGTATATATATATATCTTATACTATATTAGTGAAAGCACTGTATGTTTGCCTGCCTGCCTGGATGTCCGGTGTCCCTAGGGGAAATCTCATTGGTCCCTTGGCCCGCCCGCCCCCGCACACCTCTCATTGGCCTGAGGCGGAGTGACGGGCCAAAGGACACACAGGGACACACACACACACAGGGAACACAGGGACACACACACACAGGGGGGGACACACACACACAGACACACACACACACACACACACACACACACACACACACACACACACACACACACACACACACACACACACACACACACACACACACACACACACACACACACACACACACACACAGGGACACACACACACAGGGGGGGACACACACACACAGACACACACACACACACAGACACACACACACACACACACACAGACACACACAGTGACACACACACACACAGTGACACACACACACACACACAGTGACACACACACACAGTGACACACACACACACACACACTGTTACATACATTAGCGGGGCTCACAGTGTTAGCAGCACCCGCGCGCACCTCCTCCTCTCCCCGTGTCTCCCGCGCTTTCACCCCGACCCCCCCCTCCCCCGGCGCCGCTACAGTCAGCGGGACACACACACTATTATTACCCCTTCAGCGCCTCGCCCCCCCCCCCACCCAGTGTCAGCGGCCGTGCGAGACCCCCCCTCTATATCTCCCACCTCTCCCTCCCCCCACACATATACATGCCCCCCCCTCCCCGGCGCTACAACTCACCCCTCCCCGGCGGGGGAACAGCCAGTGGCCAAGCAGGCTGCCTCGCGGCGCCGAGTGCCCAAGATGGCGGCGCCCGGGACACAGCGGGGAGCGGCCACAACACGCTGCCTCCCGCCTCAGATCCACGTGGGACCTGCCGGATGGGTGAGTGAGCGGCCTTCACCTCCCCTCCACCCCCCCCTTCACCTCCCCTCCACCCCCCCCCCTCCCCTCCAGTGTCTCCCCGATACCCCCCCCCCCGGCGCCGCTACCCGTCAGCGGGGAGCGAGCGAGCGCCGGGACACAGCGGGAGAGCGGCCACAACACGCTGCCTCCCGCCTCAGATCCACGTGGGACCTGCCGGACGGGTGAGTGAGCGGCCTTCACCTCCCCTCACCCACCCTCACCCCCCATCACCTCCCCTCACCCCCTTTCACCTCCCTCACTCCACTTCTCCCTTCCACCCCCCTTCACCTCCCCATTTACCTCCCCCCCTCCCCCCCCCCTCCACCCCCCCCCTTCACCTCCCTTCCACCCCCCCCCTTCACCTCCCTTCCACCCCTCCCTTCCACTCCCCCCCCTTCACCTCCCCTCCACCCCTCCTTCACCTCCCCTCCACCCCCCCACCTTCACCTCCCCTCCACCCCCCCCTTCACCTCCCTCCACCCCCCCTTCCCACCGCCTCCCCCCCTTCCCACGCCTCCCCCCCCCTTCCCACCGCCTCCCCCCCCCTTCCCACTGCCCCCCCTTCCCACCGCCTCCCCCCCTTCCCCCTTCCCACCGCCTCCCCCCCCTTCCCACCGCCTCCCAGCCCCCCTTCCCACCGCCTCCCCCACCCCTTCCCA